>NW_021194801.1:0-1666 GCF_002162155.2 Triticum dicoccoides
GCTGCTCCGACGCCTCCACGCCCCCCCCCTCGAGCTCGCACGCGACCTCCCCTGTGAGCCCCTTGCCCAATCCCCCTCCGCCTCCCACCGTAGGTCGCCGTCCGCGCTCCGACCCTGCTCCGCCCTGGACGCGTCGCCCCGTGCCCGTGCGCGGCCTCGCCGTGTTTGCCCGCCACCATGTGTGGCTGCGCCCGCGCCGCGCCTGGGCCGCGTGCCCCGCTCACGCCCTGGTTGTGCTCCGGCACCACCGCGCGTTGCTCGTCTCCGCCTCTGGCTCCCGCCGCTCCGGCCACTCGCCGTGGCCTCGCCACTTCCACCGGAGGCGGACAGCCCCCGTCTCTGCGGGCGGGCGTCCTGGCGCCCCGCACCTGATCCACCGCCCGCGCCCGTTTGGCCCTATGGGCCACTGCCCAGTGGGGCCCCACGTCCCCAGAGAATGTTTTGTTTAAAAAAAAAGGAATTAAAAATAATATATAAAATAAATAAAATAAATAATAATAATTTAATTAATTAATTAATTAAGTTAATTAATCATAATTACATTAACCTAAACTAACTAATTAGTTTAATTAAACAGTAGTTAGATTAGTTACACACTAATTAGACTAAACAGTCAATGACTAGTGTGACCCACACGTCAGTTGACCAGTCAACATCTCTGTTGACTGCTGACGTCATGCTGACGTCATGATGACGTCAGCAAACACTGTTTTGGATAATGTTGAAGTTAAATAAATAATTAAAATCAGAAAATGATTAAATCTTTAGAAAATCATATCTTTTAATCCGTAACTCGGATTAAAATATTTTCAACATGAAAGTTGCTCAGAACGACGAGACGAATCCGGATACGCGGTCCGTTCGTCCGCCACACACCCCTAACCTATCGAACCCGCAACTTTCCCCCTCCGGTTCCTCTGCCCGAAAACGCGAAACTCCGGGAATACTTTCCCGGATGTTTCCCCCTTTCGTCGGTATCACTTACTACCGCGTTAGGGCACACCGAACATCGCGTATTGCCTTGTTATATTTTGTGATGCTTTGTTTGCTCTGTATTCATTATTTCTTCCCCCTCTTCTCTCCGGTAGACTACGAGACCGACGCTGCTGCTGACCAGTTCGACTACGGAGTTGACGACCCCTCTCTCTTGCCAGAGCAACCAGGCAAGCCCCCCTTTGATCACTAGATATCGCCTACTCTTCTCTATACTGCTTGCATTAGAGTAGTGTAGCATGTTACTGCTTTCCGTTAATCCTATTCTGATGCATAGCCTGTCATTGCTGCTACAGTCATTGATACCTTACCCGCAATCCTAAATGCTTAGTATAGGATGCTAGTGTTCCATCAGTGGCCCTACACTCTTGTCCGTCTGCCATGCTATACTACTGGGCTGTGATCACTTCGGGAGGTGATCACGGGCATATACTATATACTTTACACTGTTACATTACTGGTGATACTGCTTGGAGATGGGGGCTGAAGGGGCAGGTGGCTCCATCCAGGTAGTGGTGGGCCTGAGTTCCCGACGGCCCCCGACTGTTACTTTGTGGCGGAGCGACAGGGCAGGTTGAGACCACCTAGGAGACAGGTGGGCCTGGCCTTGTTCGGCATTCGCGGATACTTAACACGCTTAACGAGATCTTGGTATTTGATCTGAGTCTGGCTA
>NW_021194802.1:0-1309 GCF_002162155.2 Triticum dicoccoides
TTGGTCATCCACACTTGCAGTTTTGGCCGATTCTGGCCCGTTTCATGGACTATTACTCACCGTTTTGGGGTCCCAAAGCGATTTCCATGGTTGTCGAACTCCAAGGTGTGCTTACGTGTTGGTCATCAACACTCGCAGTTTTGGCCGATTCTGGCCCGTTTCATGGACAATTGCTCACTGTTTTGGGGTCCCAGAGTGATTTCCATGGTTGTCGAACCCCGGGTGCGTTTACGTGTCTGTCGTCAACATTCGCGGTTTTAGCCGATTCTGGCCAGTTTCATGGACTATTACTCACCGTTTTTGGGCCCCAAAGAGATTTCCATGGTTGTCGAACTCCAAGGCGCGCTTACGTGTCGGTCATCAACAATCACAGTTCGGTCTGATTCTGGCCCGTTTCTTGGACTATTACTCTGTTTGGGGGTCCCGGAGTCATTTCCACGATTGACGAACCTCGGGGTGCGTTTACGTGTCGATCATCAACACTCACATATTTGGCCGATTCTTGTCCGTTTCCTGGACTATTACTCAGCGTTTTGGGGACCCAGAGCGATTTCCACGATTGATGAACCCCAGGGTGCGTTTATGTGTCAGTCGTTAACACTCACAGTTTTGTCCAATTATGACCCGTTTCGTGGACTATTACTCATCGTTTTTGGGTCCCGAAGCGATTTCCATAGTTGTTGAACCCCAAGGTGTGCTTACGTGTTGGTCATCAACACTTGCAGTTTTGGCCGATTCTGGCCCGTTTCATGGACTATTAGTCACCGTTTTTGGGCCCCAAAGCGATTTCCATGGTTGTCGAACTCCAAGGTGCGCTTATGTGTCGGTCATCAACACTCACAGTTCGGGCTGATTCTGGCCCGTTTCTTGGACTATTACTCTGTTTTGGGGTCCCGGAGTCATTTCCACGATTGACGAACCTCGGGGTGCGTTTACATGTCGATCATCAACACTCACATATTTGGCCGATTCTTGTCCGTTTTGTGGACTATTACTCGCCGTTTTGGGGACCCAGAGCGATTTCCACGATTGATGAACCCCGGGGTGCGTTTATGTGTCAGTTGTCAACACTCACAGTTTTGTCCAATTCTGACCCGTTTCGTGGACTATTACTCATCGTTTTCGGGTCCCGAAGCGATTTCCATAGTTGTTGAACCCCAAGATGGGTTTACGTGTTGATCATCAACACTCGCAGTTTTGGCCGATTCTGGCCAGTTTCATGCACTATTACTCACCGTTACGGGGTCCCGGAGTGATTTTCGTGGTTATCGAACTCCAAGGTGCGCTTACGTGTCGATCATCAACACTC
>NW_021194803.1:0-1524 GCF_002162155.2 Triticum dicoccoides
AAAGAAGGAGAGGAAAAAGGAAAATAAGAAGAGGGCTTCTCCTCTTCTTTTTCTTCTTTTTTCCTCTTCTTATTTATTTCTCCTCTTCTTCCTCTCCTCTTCTTCTCCTTTATTCCTCTTCTTATTTTCCTTTTTCCTCTCCTTCTTTTTCTTCTTCTTCGATCTCCTTCTTCCTTCTTCCTCTTTTCTTCCTTTTCCTTATTTTCCTTTCTCCTCTACACTAACCTAAAATGCACTAACCTAAAATCGATATCTACTAACAACCTAAATAAAAAATGCTATGAACATTATATTCATACATACATAGCCACATCCATTCATCATATAGCTACCACATACATATATACATTACATATATGAAAAAATGCAATGAACAAAAAAATACACATGAAAAAAAATATATGAACATGTACACATATATACACATACAAACACATATACACAAAAATACAAAAAAATGCTATGAAAAATGCAGGGCAGGGGCGGCGGGGCGGCGCGCGGCGGCCGCGCATGACAGGGGCGGCGGCGCGGCGGCCGCGCATGACAGGGGCGGCGGCGCGGCGGCCGCGCAGGGGCGCGGGATGGGAGGGGCGCGGGAGCAGGCTGTGCTCACAGGGGGCGGCGGCGACGGCGAAGGCGAGCAGCCTGACGACGTCGGTGGTGGCGGCGACGGCGAAGGCGAGCAGCCTGACGGCGTCGGTGGTGGCGGCGACGGCGAAGGCGAGCAGCCTGACAGCATCGGTGGCGGCGACGACGACAAGGTGGAGCAGGGGCGTCGGGCAGCGACGGCGACGAGGAGGAGCAGGGGCGTCGGGGGAGAAGTGGGGGATTTGGTCGAAACTGCTAATTGTTGTATATATAGCAAGATCTTTAGTCCCGGTTCGTGGCACCAACCGGGACTAAAGGGGGGGCATTGGTACCGGTTTGTGGCACCAAAGGCCCCTGTGCTACCCACAGCGCGGCGAAAGTTTAGTCCCACCTCGCTAGTTGAGAGGCCTCGAGAGTGGTTTATAAGCGCTGTTGCGCCCACCCTCTCGCGCTCCTCTCAACTGTAGGCTTTCGGGCCTAATCTCACACTATGCTGCTGTGGGCCTATTGGGCCTTCTGCGGGCCTGAATCCTGTCCCAGGTTGGGTTTCTAGTCGTATTCAGGCCGTGGTGGCCCAATAGATGGCAGTTTTTTTTGTTTTTTTTCCAGTTTTTTGTTTTTTCCATTATTTATTTTCTTTTGTTTTTTGCTTTATTTTTTTAATTCTTTTTGCTTTTAGTTTTAGAAAATTATAAACTTTCTGTTAGTGCCATTAGTTTTCAAATTTGAAAACACTTTTTTTGTTTTCTTTCTTGCTTTATTTATTTTATTTTGTTTCTACTTACAACAAAATACTTATTGTTGCTATTTTTATTTTTTTTCTAGTTTTTTTGTTTTGTTTTTTGCATTATTTATTTTCTTTTGTTTTTTTGCTTTATTTTTTATTTCTTTTTTGCTTTTAGTTTTAGAAAAATTATAAACTTTCTGTTAGTGCCA
>NW_021194804.1:0-767 GCF_002162155.2 Triticum dicoccoides
GTGTCGGTCATCAACACTCACAGTTTTGGCTGATTCTGGCCCGTTTCTTGGATTATTACTCACTGTTTTGAGGTCCTGAAGCAATTTCCATAGTTATTGAACCCCAAGGTGCACTTATATGTTGGTCATCAACATTGGCAGTTTTGGCCGATTATGGCCCATTTCATGGACTATTACTCACTGTTTTGGGGTCGCGGAGTGATTTCCATGATTAACGAACCTTGGGTGCGTTTACGTGTCGGTCATCAACACAGGCAGTTTTGGCCGATTCTGGCCCGTTTCATGGACTACTACTCACTGTTTTGCGGTCCCGGAGTGTTTTCCATGATTAACGAACCCTGGGGTGAGTTTACGTGTCGGTCATAAACACTGGCAGTTTTGGCCGATTCTGGCCCGATTCTTGGACTATTGCTCACTGTTTTGTGGTCCCGGAGTGATTTCCACGATTAACGAACCCTGGGGTGCGTTTACGTGTCGGTCATCAACACTCGCAGTTTTGGCCGATTCTGGCCCGTTTCTTGGATTATTACTCACTGTTTTGAGGTCCTGAAGCAATTCCATAGTTATTGAACCCCAAGGTGCACTTATATGTTGGTCATCAACATTGGCAGTTTTGGCCGATTATGGCCCATTTCATGGAGTATTACTCATTGTTTTGGGGTCACGGACTGATTTCCATGATTAACGAACCCTGGGTGCGTTTACGTGTCGGTCATCAACACAGGCAGTTTTGGCCGATTCTGGCCTGTTTCATGGACTACTACTCA
>NW_021194805.1:0-784 GCF_002162155.2 Triticum dicoccoides
TATCGATTTGGTGGAGACGACTTTGACGATCCGACTACAAACGTGCACGACGTTGCGCCTTAGCAATCGCTAAACCAATCTCCTGAGGTTACTGACGATGCCGGAAGCACGGTCAGCCTGACCACGAAGGTCTATTCCTGCAAGCAATCGAAGAACGAGCAAAAATATGATAAAGCAATCTGAATATTGCAAATATATATGAGGTATTGATAATGGTGGGGATCCGTAAGCGGTCTTGGTCTGGTCGTTGGACACAAATGAAGTACACGAAGTTGCAATGGCTAACTTTTAACTAAACAAATCCCAAGGAAAAGCTACTAGATGGGAGGACGTCCCAAGGCAGCCTAAAACTAAATCTAGGTCGTACAAGGCCAATGGGCCCAAGTGGAGGTGATGACCTTTGGACTTGTAGTTTGACTCGGATTCTGCTGCAGCATCAGATTGTTTCGTCCACAACTCAACGCTCCGGACGAATTTGAAGGTGATTCCAATTGGGTTGGAAAGTGCACGAAATCTAGTTTCCAACAAAAAAAGAATCACCCAATTCGGAGTCCGTATGAAAAACTTGTGTGCGTTTTGAGTCAGGTATGTCTGTGCAGTCCGAATCTGAATCCAGAACGTGAGAGACTTGGACTCTATCTTCTCTTGGGCCAAAAGTGACGTGAGAGAACTTTTTGGATAGCAAATAAACATCTCTTTCTTCCTTATCTTCATATGTGGATTGTACAAATGTCCCATACACCTGCAATTAGACAAAACACAAAAGTGTGTGAAGTATTTTTGT
>NW_021194806.1:0-1265 GCF_002162155.2 Triticum dicoccoides
ATCTCCGCGTGTGATGATTGCTACCGCGGATGGTGGATATGAGTCCGCTAGTGACTATGATGAGGAGACATTGGCTCTTATTACACGTGAAGAACATGGTGGAGATGATTCTGATCATGAGACGCAATACATGGCTCCTGAAGACGCTGACAGGTATGAATGTTTAGTTGCTCAACGTGTTTTGAGTGTGCAGGTCACACAAGCTGAGCAAAATCAGAGGCACAATTTGTTCCATACCAAGGGAGTTGTGAAGGAACGTTCTGTGCGCGTCATAATAGACGGAGGGAGCTGCAACAACTTGGCTAGCATGGAGATGGTGGAGAAGCTTTCTCTCACCACAAGACCACATCCATATCCTTACTACATCCAATGGTTCAACAACAGCGGCAAGGTTAAGGTAACACGTACTGTTCGTGTGCATTTTAGTATCTCTACATATGCTGATTATGTTGGTTGTGATGTGGTACCTATGCAAGCATGTTCCTTATTACTTGGTAGACCTTGGCAATTTGATAAAAATTCTGTACACCATGGTAGAAACAATCACTATACTCTTGTTCATAAGGATAAAAATATTACTTTGCTTCCTATGACTCCTGATTCCATTTTGAAAGATGATATTAATAGAGCTAATAAAGCAAAACAGGAGACGAATAAGAGTGAAAATCAGATTGTGGCAAAAGAATTTGAGCAACAAATGAAGCCTAATAATAAATCATCTAGTGTTGCTTCTGAAATTAAATTGAAAAGTGCACGTTTATTTGCCACCAAATCTGATATTGATGAGCTAGATTTCAGCAAATCTGTTTGCTATGCTTTTGTGTGCAAAGAGGCATTATTTTCATTCGAGGACGTGCCTTCCTCTTTGCCTCCTGCTGTCACTAACATTTTGCAGGAGTTCGCTGACGTCTTTCCACAAGACGTGCCACCGGGATTACCGCCTATTCGAGGGATTGAGCATCAGATTGACTTAATTCCCGGTGCTTCACTGCCAAACCGTGCACCATACCGTACCAATCCAGAGGAGACGAAGGAGATTATGCGTCAAGTACAAGAGCTTCTCGACAAAGGTTATATACGCGAATCCCTTAGTCCTTGTGCTGTGCCTATTATTCTAGTGCCGAAAAAGGATGGTACATCACGTATGTGTGTTGATTGTAGAGGCATTAATAATATTACTATTCGTTATCGTCATCCTATTCCTAGGCTAGATGATATGCTTGATGAATTGAGTGGCTCTACAATATTCTCCAAAGTTGATTTGC
>NW_021194807.1:0-1650 GCF_002162155.2 Triticum dicoccoides
AAAGAATTATATGCTCTTGTTCGGACTTTAGAAACATGGCAACATTATTTATGGCCCAAAGAATTTGTTATACATTCTGATCATGAATCTTTGAAACATATTAAAAGTCAAGCTAAACTGAATCGTAGACATGCTAAATGGGTTGAATTCATTGAGACTTTCCCTTATGTCATTAAACACAAGAAGGGAAAAGAAAATGTTATTGCTGATGCATTGTCTCGTCGCTATACTATGCTTTCACAACTTGACTTCAAAATATTTGGTTTGGAGACCATCAAAGATAAATATGTGCATGATGCTGATTTTAAAGATGTAATGCAGAATTGTAAAGAAGGAAGAATGTGGAACAAGTTTGTTGTTAACGATGGATTTGTGTTTCGTGCTAACAAGCTATGCATTCCAGCTAGCTCCGTTCGTCTTTTGTTGTTGCAGGAGGCGCATGGAGGAGGATTAATGGGACACTTTGGCGTGAAGAAGACGGAGGACGTACTTGCTACACATTTCTTTTGGCCAAAGATGAGACGGGATGTTGAGCGTTTTATTGCTCGCTGCACTACATGTCAAAAAGCTAAGTCACGACTCAATCCCCATGGTTTATATATGCCTTTGCCTGTACCTAGTGTTCCTTGGGAGGATATATCTATGGACTTTGTTTTAGGTTTACCTCGAACAAAGAAGGGGAGGGATAGCATATTTGTTGTCGTGGATAGATTCTCGAAAATGGCACACTTTATACCATGTTATAAAAGCGATGATGCTGTTAATGTTGCTGATTTCTTCTTTCGTGAAATTATTCGCTTGCATGGTGTGCCAAATACTATTGTTTCAGATCGTGATACTAAATTTCTTAGCCACTTTTGGAGATGTTTATGGGCTAAGTTGGGGACTAAACTGCTTTTTAGTACTACTTGTCACCCCCAAACTGATGGACAAACTGAAGTAGTCAATAGAACGTTGTCTACTATGCTTAGGGCTGTTTTGAAGAATAATAAGAAAATGTGGGAGGAATGCTTGCCTCATATTGACTTTGCTTATAATCGTTCATTGCATTCTACTACTAAGATGTGCCCTTTTGAAGTTGTTTATGGTTTCCTACCTCGTGCACCTATTGATTTGTTGCCTCTTCCATCTTCGGAGAAGGTTAATTTTGATGCTAAACAACGTGCTGAATTGATTTTAAAAATGCATGAGTTAACTAAGGAAAATATTGAGCGCATGAATGCTAAATATAAACTTGCTGGAGATAAGGGTAGAAAACATGTTGTGTTTGCACCTGGAGATCTTGTTTGGTTACATTTGCGTAAGGATAGATTTCCTGATTTGCGCAAATGAAAGTTAATGCCACGTGCTGATGGTCCCTTTAAGGTGTTAGAGAAAATAAATGATAATGCATATAAACTTGAGCTGCCTGCAGATTTTGGGGTTAGTCCCACTTTTAACATTGCAGATTTGAAGCCTTATTTGGGTGAGGAAGATGAACTTCTGTCGAGGACGACTTCATTTCAAGAAGGGGAGGATGATGAGGACAACAATACAATTGTTACACCCACAGCCCCTGCTGCTATACATACTGGACCAATTACTACAGCTCGTGCACGCCAACTAAATTACCAGGTACTTTCGTTTCTTGGTAATGATTCTAATGTTCAT
>NW_021194808.1:0-964 GCF_002162155.2 Triticum dicoccoides
TGAAGGACATGAGTAGCAAACCGAGGAAACGGAAAGATAAGAAAACGATCAGTACATCATGCGATGATCCAAAGCGCCACATTGTTCTTTCAGGGAAAAGAAACATCGTGGGAGTGGAGGACAAGACAGACATGTCAGAAGATTATAATATGTTTGCTGAAATTCCGCCCTTCAAAGTGAACACCGACCCAAGCATTAAGTTAAATGATGAGGATGCTCCATGGATACGGCACAATCGTAAGCAAGCAGGGACACAAGGGAAGAAATGATGTGTAATAATTTATTGTACCAAACTTTGTTGAATGGATCATGTGAATTATATTACCCGTGATGTGTTTGGTGTCCATTTTCGAATGATTCGAGATACCACTGATGATACATGAAATTTGGGGTGATTTAGTCATACTCCTGCCTAGGCGTATAATATGCATACTCGTAGTCTTCATAGCCGCCGCCGTTGTACTCGTAGTCGTCGCCTTCTAAGTTGCCGCCGTCGTCGTCGCTGCTGTCGTCGCTGTCGTACTCCTGCCTAGGCGTATAAAATTTTGAATTGAATTAGTTTTATTTTTCTGAATTTTTTGATATATTATTTGTATTTTTAACATTTTGAATTGAATTAGTTTTATTTTTCTTAATTTTTTGATATATTACTTGTATTTTTAGAATTTTGAATTGAATTAGTTTTATTTTTCTGAATTTTTTGATATAATATTTGTGTTTTTAACATATTGAATTGAATTAGTTTTATTTTTCTGAATTTTTTGATATATTATTTGTATTTTTAAGATTTTGAAAAAGAAAAAGTATTTTGAAAAATACCTTTAGTCGCGGTTGGCCTGGCCAACCGCGACTAAAGGTCGTTGCGCGCGGGAACGCAAAAACCCGCCAAAAAACCCTTTAGTCGCGGTTGGTCTGGCCAACCGCGACTAAAGGTTACCCTTTAGTCGCGGGTCGCCTCCCCAAC
>NW_021194809.1:0-527 GCF_002162155.2 Triticum dicoccoides
CAAGTCCATACAAGGAAGATGTGTCAGTACAACTATGCCCCTCGGTGCAGTGCGGTTACTCTGTTTCCCACCCACACCCCCCTAAGAAAGATAATGGGGGCAAGTCCATGCAAGGAAGATGTGTCAGTACAACTATGCCCCTCGGTGTAGTGTGCTTATTCTGTTTCCCACCCACACCCCCTAAGATAGATAATGGGGCAAATTCATACAAGGAAGATGTGTTAGTACAACTATGTCGTCGGTGGAGTGTGGTTATTCTGTTTCCCACCCACACCCCCCTAAGATAGATAATGAGGCAAGTCATGTTACTGACTCGACTCCGCATGCAACACCGCGGCACGCCGCGTCGTTGCCTGCTACGGCTCGTTCCTGGCTCGGCCTCGCCGGGATGGGGGAAGGGGGGTCCCTCCCCCCTCCCCGGCTCAGCCTCGCGCTAACACAGCAGTGCACTCGTTTAATAGGTGCAGTGTGGTTATTCTGTTTCCCACCCACACCCCCCTAAGATAGATAATGGGGGCAAGTCCATA
>NW_021194811.1:0-1343 GCF_002162155.2 Triticum dicoccoides
AATTTGTTATACATTCTGATCATGAATCTTTGAAACATATTAAAAGTCAAGCTAAACTGAATCGTAGACATGCTAAATGGGTTGAATTCATTGAGACTTTCCCTTATGTCATTAAACACAAGAAGGGAAAAGAAAATGTTATTGCTGATGCATTGTCTCGTCGCTATACTATGCTTTCACAACTTGACTTCAAAATATTTGGTTTGGAGACCATCAAAGATCAATATGTGCATGATGCTGATTTTAAAGATGTAATGCAGAATTGTAAAGAAGGAAGAATGTGGAACAAGTTTGTCGTTAACGATGGATTTGTGTTTCGTGCTAACAAGCTATGCATTCCAGCTAGCTCCGTTCGTCTTTTGTTGTTGCAGGAGGCGCATGGAGGAGGATTAATGTGACACTTTGGCGTGAAGAAGACGGAGGACGTACTTGCTACACATTTCTTTTGGCCAAAGATGAGACGGGATGTTGAGCGTTTTATTGCTCGCTGCACTACATGTCAAAAAGCTAAGTCACGACTCAATCCTCATGGTTTATATATGCCTTTGCCTGTACCTAGTGTTCCTTGGGAGGATATATCTATGGACTTTGTTTTAGGTTTACCTCGAACAAAGAAGGGGAGGGATAGCATATTTGTTGTCGTGGATAGATTCTCGAAAATGGCACACTTTATACCATGTCATAAAAGCGATGATGCTGTTAATGTTGCTGATTTGTTCTTTCGTGAAATTATTCGCTTGCATGGTGTGCCAAATGCTATTGTTTTAGATCGTGATACTAAATTTCTTAGCCACTTTTGGAGATGTTTATGGGCTAAGTTGGGGACTAAACTGCTTTTTAGTACTACTTGTCACCCCCAAACTGATGGACAAAATGAAGTAGTCAATAGAACGTTGTCTACTATGCTTAGGGCTGTTTTGAAGAATAATAAGAAAATGTGGGAGGAATGCTTGCCTCATATTGAATTTGCTTATAATCGTTCATTGCATTCTACTACTAAGATGTGCCCTTTTGAAGTTGTGTATGGTTTCCTACCTCGTGCACCTATTGATTTGTTGCCTCTTCCATCTTCGGAGAAGGTTAATTTTGATACTAAACAACGTGCTGAATTGATTTTAAAAATGCATGAGTTAACTAAGGAAAACATTGAGCGTATGAATGCTAAATATAAACTTGCTGGAGATAAGGGTAGAAAACATGTTGTGTTTGCACCTGGAGATCTTGTTTGGTTACATTTGCGTAAGGATAGATTTCCTGATTTGCGCAAATCAAAGCTAATGCCACGTGCTGATGGTCCCTTTAAGGTGTTAGAGAAAATAAATGATAATGCATATAAACTTGAG
>NW_021194812.1:0-1752 GCF_002162155.2 Triticum dicoccoides
TAATGTCATGCCACCAAGATGATGTGGTAAAGAAATTGGCACGTTTGACGAACGTTTGGACACACGCCCCTCACAAAACGGAGCAACTCGCTAGAAGGTTCGTGGTTCCGAGAGGGAAGAATGCATGTTTGATGACGAACGGGAGATAGCTTCCTCTTACGGCCTTCAATTTTTTTCTATGTATAACGTGCACTACTACAACTGTAATGTGAAATTTTGGAAAATTCTAGGGGTCATTTGTCCTTTTAAAGACATTTAAGTGATTTTCTAACTATTTAATGACCGTAATTCAAATTTGAATTACATCTACATGCAACGAGTAACCAAAATGGTTTGAAAAATTATATCTGTGTACTTGTGTGCGAGTTAATGCCATGTGCAGTAAATTAGAATGAATTTTCAAACATATTGGTCTCACGACATGGACACATGCATACGTATGCATGGAGTGACATGGCATTTTAATTCAAAAAAAATAGAAAAATGATAAGAAAAACATGAAACCTTGCTTGATTTAATGTCATGCCATCAAGATGATGTGGTAAAGAAATTTGCATGTTCGACGGAAGTTTGGACACACACCCCTCACAAACCGGAGCAACTCGCTAGAAGGTTTGTGGTTCCTAGAGGGAACAATGCATGTTTGATGACGAATGGGAGATAGCTTCCTCTTACGGCATTCAATTTTTATCTACGTCTAACGTGCACTACTACAACTGTAATGTGAAATTTTGGAAAATTCTAGGGGTCATTTGACCTTTTAAAGACATTTAAGTGATTTTCTAACTATTTAATGACCGTAATTCAAATTTGAATTACATCTACATGCAACGAGTAACCAAAATGGTTTGAAAAATTATATCTGTGTACTTGTGTGCGAGTTAATGCCATGTGCAGTAAATTAGAAGGAATTTTCAAACATATTGGTCTCACGACATGGACACATGCATACGTATGCATGGAGTGACATGGCATTTTAATTCAAAAAAATAGAAAAATGATCAGAAAAACATGAAACTTCGCTTGATTTAATGTCATGCCATCAAGATGATGTGGTAAACAAATTTGCATCTTCGACGAAAGTTTGGACAAACACCCCTCACAAACCGGAGCAACTCGCTAGAAGGTTTGTGGTTCCGAGAGGGAACAATGCATGTTTGATGACGAATGGGAGATAGCTTCCTCTTACGGCCTTCAATTTTTTCTATGTCTAACGTGCACTACTACAACTATAATGTGAAATTTTGGAAAATTCTAGGGGTCATTTGACCTTTTAAAGACATTTAAGTGATTTTCTAACTATTTAAAGACCGTAATTCAAATTTGAATTACATCTACATGCAACGACTAACCAAAATGGTTTGAAAATCATATTTGTGTACTTGTGTGCGAGTTAATTCCATGTGTAGTAAATTAGAAGGAATTTTCAAACATATTGGTCTCACGACATGGACAGATGCATATGTATGCATGGAGTGACATGGCATTCTAATCCAAAAAAATAGAAAAATGATTAGAAAAACATGAAACCTTGCTTGATTTAATGTCATGCCACCAAGATGATGTGGTAAAGAAATTTGCATGTTCGATGAAAGTTTGGACACACACCCCTCACAAACCGGAGCAACTCGCTAGAAGGTTTGTGGTTCCGAGAGGGAATAATTCATGTTTGATGACGAATGGTAGATAGCTTGCTCTTACGGCCTTCAATTTTTTTCTACGTCTAACGTGCACTACTACAACTGTAATGTG
>NW_021194813.1:0-1200 GCF_002162155.2 Triticum dicoccoides
ATGGACACATGCATACGTATGCATGGAGTGACATGGCATTTTAATTCAAAAAAATAGAAAAATGATAAGAAACACATGAAACCTTGGTTGATGTAATGTCATGCCACCAAGATGATGTGGTAAAGAAATTGGCACGTTTGACGAACGTTTGGGCACACGCCCCTCACAAAACAGAGCAACTCGCTAGAAGGTTCGTGGTTCTGAGAGGGAAGAATGCATGTTTGATGACGAACGGGAGATAGCTTCCTCTTACGGCCTTCAATTTTTTTTCTACGTATAACGTGCACTACTACAACTGTAATGTGAAATTTTGGAAAATTCTAGGGGTCATTTGTCCTTTTAAAGACATTTAAGTGATTTTCTAACTATTTAATGACCGTAATTCAAATTTGAATTACATCTACATGCAACGAGTAACCAAAATGGTTTGAAAAATTATATCTGTGTACTTGTGTGCGAGTTAATGCCATGTGCAGTAAATTAGAATGAATTTTCAAACATATTGGTCTCACGACATGGACACATGCATACGTATGCATGGAGTGACATGGCATTTTAATTCAAAAAAATAGTAAAATGATCAGAAAAACATGAAACCTTGCTTGATTTAATGTCATGCCATCAAGATGATGTGGTAAAGAAATTTGCATGTTCGACGAAAGTTTGGACACACACCCCTCACAAACCGGAGCAACTCGCTAGAAGGTTTGTGGTTCCTAGAGGGAACAATGCATGTTTGATGACGAATGGGAGATCCCTTCCTCTTACGACCTTCAATTTTTTTCTACGTCTAACGTGCACTACTACAACTGTAATGTGAAATTTTGGAAAATTCTAGGGGTCATTTGACCTTTTAAAGACATTTAAGTGATTTTCTAACTATTTAATGACCGTAATTCAAATTTGAATTACATCTACATGCAACGACTAACCAAAATGGTTTGAAAATCATATTTGTGTACTTGTGTGCGAGTTAATTCCATGTGTAGTAAATTAGAAGGAATTTTCAAACATATTGGTCTCACGACATGGACAGATGCATACGTATGCATGGAGTGACATGGCATTTTAATCCAAAAAAATAGAAAAATGATTAGAAAAACATGAAACCTTGCTTGATTTAATGTCATGCCACCAAGATGATGTGGTAAAGAAATTTGCATGTTCGACGAAAGTTTGGACACACACCCCTCACAAACC
>NW_021194814.1:0-1382 GCF_002162155.2 Triticum dicoccoides
GAGAGAGGTTTAGTCAACGGATCTGCGACATTCAGATCCGTATGTACTTTGCAAATTTCTATGTCTCCATCTTGAACATTTTCACGGATGGAGTTGAAACGACGCTTGATGTGCCTGGTCTTCTTGTGAAACCTGGGCTCCTTGGCAAGGGCAATAGCTCCAGTGTTGTCACAGAAGAGTTTGATTGGCCCCGACGCATTGGGTATGACTCCTAGGTCGGTGATGAACTCCTTCACCCAAATCGCTTCATGTGCTGCCTCCGAGGCTGCCATGTACTCCGCTTCACACGTAGATCCCGCCACGACGCTCTGCTTGCAGCTGCACCAGCTTACTGCTCCACCATTCAACATATACATGTATCCGGTTTGTGACTTAGAGTCATCCAGATCTGAGTCGAAGCTAGCGTCGACGTAACCCTTTACGACGAGCTCTTTGTCTCCTCCATAAACGAGAAACATGTCCTTTGTCCTTTTCAGGTACTTCAGGATATTCTTGACCGCTGTCCAGTGTTCCTTGCCGGGATTACTTTGGTATCTTGCTACCAAACTTACGGCAAGGTTTACATCGGGTCTGGTACACAGCATGGCATACATAATAGATCCTATGGCTGAAGCATAGGGGATGACACTCATCTCTTCTTTATCTTTTGCCGTGGTCGGTGACTGATCTGAGCTCAGTCTCATACCTTGTAACATAGGCAAGAACCCCTTCTTGGACTGATCCATTCTGAATCTCTTCAAAATCTTATCAAGGTATGTGCTTTGTGAAAGACCTATGAGGCGTCTCGATCTATCTCTATAGATCTTGATGCCTAATATATAAGCAGCTTCTCCAAGGTCCTTCATTGAAAAACACTTATTCAAGTAGGCCTTAATGCTGTCCAGAAATTCTATATTATTTCCCATCAGGAGTATGTCATCTACATATAATATGAGAAATGCTACAGAGCTCCCACTCACTTTCTTGTAAACGCAGGCTTCTCCATAAGTCTGCATAAACCCAAACGCTTTGATCATCTCATCAAAGCGAATGTTCCAACTCCGAGATGCTTGCACCAGTCCATAAATTGATCGCTGGAGCTTGCATACTTTGTTAGCGTTCCGAGGATCGACAAAACCTTCCGGCTGCATCATATACAGTTCTTCCTTAAGATGCCCGTTAAGGAATGCTGTTTTGACGTCCATCTGCCATATCTCATAATCATAGTATGCGGCAATTGCTAACATGATTCGGACGGACTTTAGCTTCGCTACGGGAGAGAATGTCTCGTCGTAGTCAATCCCTTGAACCTGTCGATAACCCTTAGCGACAAGTCGAGCTTTATAGATGGTAACATTACCATCCGCGTCCGTCTTCTTCTTAAAGATCCATTTGTTTTCTAT
>NW_021194815.1:0-723 GCF_002162155.2 Triticum dicoccoides
GGGCGGCGTACTAGGGCGAAAGGGGGCGGCGGGCGCCGTACGTGGGCGAGAGGGGGCGGCGGGCGACGGCGGGCGGCGTCGAGGGCGCGGGCGACGGCGGGCGGCGTCGAGGGCGAGGTCGAGGGCGGGCGGCGTCGAGGGCGAGGGCGGCAGGCCTTCGGCGCGGCAGAGGCAGAGCGGAGAAATGGAGGCGACGGGTCGGGCGCATGTATTTATAGCCCCCCCCTTTAGTCGCGGTTGGGGAGGCGACCCGCGACTAAAGGGCCTTTAGTCGCGGTTGGGGAGGCGACCCGCGACTAAAGGGTAACCTTTAGTCGCGGTTGGGGAGGCGACCCGCGACTAAAGGACTTTTTTGGCGGGTTTTTCGTTCCCGCGCGCAACCACCTTTAGTCGCGGTTGGGCAGGCCAACCGCGACTAAAAGTATTTTCCAAATACTTTTTCTTTTTCAAAATGTTAAAAATACAAATAATATATCAAAAAATTCAGAAAAATAAAACTAATTCAATTCAAAATTCTAAAAATACAAATAATATATCAAAAAATTCAGAAAAAAAAACTAATTCAATTCAAAATGTTAAAAATACAAATAATATATCAAAAAATTCAGAAAAATAAAACTAATTCAATTCAAAATTCTAAAAATACAAATAATATATCAAAAAATTCAGAAAAATAAAACTAATTCAATTCAAAATTCTAAAAATACAAATAATATATCAAAA
>NW_021194816.1:0-1206 GCF_002162155.2 Triticum dicoccoides
GGTTGTCAACGTAGCGAGGAGTTGAGTTGCCATGATACCACAACGAGACACCTTCGGAACCGTGACTCGTAAATATCTCCCCTTAAGTGGCAAAAGAATTACCTTTGATTCAGAGATCATTGAAACTCTTTATACCAGCTTAAGGCAAATCATAATCGATCATTTAGAGGGGTTCGGTAGAATGGCATACTCAAACTTGGATGATGTGGATTACCTTGTTGAAGACAACGTAATGGATGAATTTTGCTTATCACCGGAAATGGAAGAGACCCATGGTAGAATGGCACATTGGCGGTGCAAGCTGGGAACAAAATGCAAATGCTGGAAATGATTCTGGTAACTGGGGAAGAACCCAACAATAGAGAGTGAATTCACTGTTGGAGTGGTTATAGCATAACCGAGGAAATCTGGGGCAATCCCAGCTAGTGTCGATGATAAGACGTAGCGCTTGTGCGTGCTCTCAAGAACTTGAGCATTTCCACAATCATCAAGATTCCACCAATATCCGTGTCAAGGATTCTGGCAACACAACTTGCTACCATAATGAATGGTGATGGAGGATGCAGATGCAAAGGAAGATAACACCTTCTCAGATTTCACCCTTGACGGGGCCAAGGAAATAAAATCTGGATGATCGACCGAGAGACATTTAGCACTCCGCTTCTAATGTTCTCCTTGATGTGCTAGCGTATCCCATTCATTGAAATGGTTTGGTATCTAGAACATTAAGTAAAGGTCGGACTTCGGGAACACAAAAATCCATAGGGGCAACTAGGGGGTAAACCCTACGAAATCCCTATGGGGGGGGGGTGGTCAACTTCATCAATCAAGATATTATAATAACAGGTCTTCCGGCTGGGTGTGTTGGCCACGACATCCACCTTACCGGTTATCGAGAGACCAATATTATAGTTCTTAGGGAAATGTTCCAACCATCATATCTGCCTGAGATTCAGATCTGGTTGGTGTCAGGATATTCCAGACTCATCGAGTCTAGGAAGAAAAACGGCAGTTTGCAACACAAATTGACGAGATGACGTTGCGAGATTCTCGGGAAATGAACTACGATAGCAAGCTCCAAAACATGAGCTGGTTCTGCTACAAACATGTGAACACGTTGTCCCAGACAAGCATGACCACGTGGTAGTCTTATAACAAAACACTACCGAGTTCAGGAGGGGAACCATCAACGAGGGTATCGAAGTT
>NW_021194817.1:0-861 GCF_002162155.2 Triticum dicoccoides
GGAGCCAACATGGGTATCCAGATCCCGCTGTTGGTTATTGACCGGAGAACATCTCGGTCATGACTACATGTCTCCCGAACCCGTAGGGTCTACACACTTAAGGTTCGATGACGCTAGGGTTATAAAGGAAGCTTGTATGTGGTTACCGAATGTTTTTCGGAGTCCCGGATGAGATCCCGGACGTCACGAGGAGTTCCGGAATGGTCCGGAGGTAAAGATTTATATATAGGAAGTCCTGTTTCGGCCATCGGGACAAGTTTCGGGGTCATCGGTATTGTACCGGGACCACCGGAAGGGTCCCGGGGGCCCACCGGGTGGGGCCACCTGCCCCGGGGGGCCACATGGGCTGTAGGGGGTGCGCCTTGGCCTACATGGGCCAAGGGCACCAGCCCCTAGAGGCTCATGCGCCAAGATATAGGAAAAAGGGGAGAGTCGTAAAGGGGGAAGGCACCTCCAGGTGCCTTGGGGAGGATGGACTCCTCCCCCCCTCTTAGCCGCACCCTTTCCTTGGAGGAAGGGGCAAGGCTGCGCCTCCCCCCTCTCCCCTGCCCCTATATATAGTGGAGGGGAGGGAGGGCATCCACACCTGAGCCCTTGGCGCCTCCCTCCCTCCCGTGACACCTCCTCCTCTCCCGTAGGTGCTTGGCGAAGCCCTGCAGGATTGCCACGCTCCTCCATCACCACCACGCCGTTGTGCTGCTGCTGGATGGAGTCTTCCTCAACCTCTCCCTCTCTCCTTGCTGGATCAAGGCGTGGGAGACATCGTCGAGCTGTACGTGTGTTGAACGCGGAGGTGCCGTCCGTTCGGCACTAGGATCATCGGTGATCTGAATCACGACGAGTACGACTCCATCAACCCCG
>NW_021194818.1:0-976 GCF_002162155.2 Triticum dicoccoides
AGGAAAGATAAGATGACTCAGATCAGAAGGGCATGAGGTATAAGGAGTAAAAAGAGCCTTATGTTCCATCCCACAATCAATTCCCTTATATAACTAAAGAATTTCTAGACTCAACTTCGACCAGTTTGGCTTGGTAATCCTACAGGCAGTCAAGCTCTGATACCAACGCTGTCAGGACCCCGACTCAATGCCACATCGATCTAGCATGTAACACCTCATATCACTTTGCGGCCTCACGCACGGTATTTCCACGGGTGTCGCCTTACCTTTGCCCGGGACCGTTTGCGCCTTTTGGCACACGTATATGACAGTGTCGCTAGCATCCATATGATAAGGAGCCCGGGCTGACATGGCTAGTCGTAAACCCAAAGCGGCACAGACTTACAGGGACAGGCATCCATGACCCAGCATCGAACGTGTCGGTCATCAGCGAGTGAATCGAGGCTGTAGCACTGGGCTAGCAGGACTCCGGTGAACCGGGCTGTAGCGGGCTAACAGGACTCCGGTATTCACCGCGTGACATTTCCCCGAAGGGACAGACACAGGAACAAAGAAGGACACATGCCGGCCAGCCTAAGTGTTCCGGAGCAGTAGCAAGCTACCATGGCTCGGTGGAAACACTAGGAGACATTTCCCCGTAAGAGAGGCTACTAAAGATAAACAACTAGATGGTCAGATCTCACACATACCAAGCATTTCAATAACATACACACAATATGCTCGATATGTGCAAATACAACATGGCATCACAACATGACTCTATGACTCAAGTAATCTATGCAATAGGCTCCGAGGAGCGAGATATTACAATCATGGGTCTCATGACCCAACAATCAGAGCATACAAGTCAAAACACAAGCGGAAGCTATCATGTCTGAGTACAGACATCTATAAATGAAAAAGGCTGAGAAGCCTGACTATATATCAGATCCTGCCGAGGGCACAAGATCGTAGCTGAGGTAACAAGCTAAACGTC
>NW_021194819.1:0-1334 GCF_002162155.2 Triticum dicoccoides
TGATAACGGGATCACATCATTAGGAGAATGATGTGATGGACAAGACCCAATCCTAAGCCTAGCACAAGATCATGTAGTTCGTATGCTAAAGCTTTTCTAATGTCAAGTATCATTTCCTTAGACCATGAGATTGTGCAACTCCCGGATACCATAGGAGTGCTTTGGGTGTGCCAAACGTCACAACGTAACTGGGTGGCTATAAAGGTACACTACGGGTATCTCTGAAAGTGTCTGTTGGGTTGGCACGAATCGAGATTGGGATTTTGTCACTCCGTGTAAACGGAGAGGTATCTCTGGGCCCACTCGGTAGGACATCATCATAATGTGCACAATGTGACCAAGGGGTTGATCACGGGATGATGTGTTATGGAACGAGTAAAGAGACTTGCCGGTAACGAGATTGAACAAGGTATCGGTATACCGACGATCGAATCTCGGGCAAGTACCATACCGTTAGACAGAGGGAATTGTATACGGGATTGATTGAGTCCTTGACATCGTGGTTCATCCGATGAGATCATCGTGGAACATGTGGGAGCCAACATGGGTATCCAGATCCCGCTGTTGGTTATTGACCGGAGAACATCTCGGTCATGACTACATGTCTCCCGAACCCGTAGGGTCTACACACTTAAGGTTCGATGACGCTAGGGTTATAAGGAAGTTTGTATGTGGTTACCGAATGTTGTTCGGAGTCCCGGATGAGATCCCGGACGTCACGAGGAGTTCCGGAATGGTCCGGAGGTAAAGATTTATATATGGGAAGTCCTGTTTCGGCCATCGGGACAAGTTTCGGGGTCATCGGTATTGTACCGGGACCACCGGAAGGGTCCCGGGGGCCCACCGGGTGGGGCCACCTGCCCCGGGGGGCCACATGGGATGTAGGGGGTGCGCCTTGGCCTACATGGGCCAAGGGCACCAGCCCCTAGAGGCCCATGCGCCAAGATATAGGAAAAAGGGGAGAGTCCTAAAGGGGGAAGGCACCTCCGAGGTGCCTTGGGGAGGATGGACTCCTCCCCCCTCCTTAGCCGCACCCCTTCCTTGGAGGAGGGGGCAAGGCTGCGCCTCCCCCCTCTCCCCTGCCCCTATATATAGTGGAGGGGAGGGAGGGCATCCATACCTGAGCCCCTGGCGCCTCCCTCCCTCCCGTGACACCTCCTCCTCTCCCGTAGGTGCTTGGCGAAGCCCTGCAGGATTGCCACGCTCCTCCATCACCACCACGCCGTTGTGCTGCTGCTGGATGGAGTCTTCCTCAACCTCTCCCTCTCTCCTTGCTGGATCAAGGCGTGGGAGACATCGTCGAGCTGTACGTGTGTTGAACGCGGAGGTGCTGT
>NW_021194820.1:0-653 GCF_002162155.2 Triticum dicoccoides
CCCGCGCACCCTCCCCCGCTCCACCGGCATTACTGTTTGATGTAATTTTTCAAAAAATTATTACTATCTCATAAAAAAATATTACTATTATGATTTAAACAAGTTTGAACATATTTAAACACAAATAAGTATCAAACAACATTTTAAATGCATAAAAAAATTGTGGAGCCTGGGAATCGAACCCAAGACCTCCTGGTGTGAGAATTGGCTGCTGACCAGTCGAGCTAGTAGAGGGAACTTGGTGTGGATCAGGTCAGGTGGAAGATAACCTGTTGGCTCGAGCAGAAATCAAAAAAAAAATACTAATGGCGCACCACGGTGGGGTGCGCCATTAGTATGGATGTACTTATGGCGCACCGAGGGGTGGTGCGCCATTAGTATTGTGCCATTAGTATGAGATTTCAGAGCCCACGCCATCCTCTTTCTCTCCCCTCTGTCTCTCTCCCCTCACTGCGCCGTCCCCGTCCTCGTGCCCGAGCCGCCCCCGTCCCCGTGCCCGAGCCGCCCCCGTCACCGCCGACCCCCACCGCCCTCACCGCCCCGACCCACTGCGCCCTCCCCACTTGCCCCCTCGTGCTTCCCCTCGCCCTTCCCCTCGCCCTCTCGCCTTCTCCTCTCCCCCAGATCCGCATAGGCAACCCGCGCGCGACACG
>NW_021194821.1:0-2051 GCF_002162155.2 Triticum dicoccoides
GCCATGACAAGTTGGATCCATTGCTGGGCAAACCCAAGTTTCTTCGTGTTCAGAATCTGCTCGCATCAAAATCAAAGAATCGTCCGCAAACAAAAGGTGAGAGATTTTTGGTGACTCCCTACACACCTGGACACCTAGTAACCTCCCTTGAGTTTCTTCGTGTTCAATTAATGCTGACAGGCCTTCCGCACAGAGAAGGAATAAGTATGGAGATAGAGGATCCCCCTGTCGTAGACCTCTTGAGGGTTTGAATGGGAGTGTTTCATTTGAATTGAACCTCACCTTGTACTCTACGGATGTGACGCAACCCATGACAAGTTGGATCCATTGTTGGGCAAACCCAAGTTTTTCCAACATAGCTTGCAAGAATAAATAAACTACCACTTCTGCTTCGGTACAACCCCCTAAACACATCAACGGAGGAGATCTCTCCATACCCCTTCATAATAAAGGGTACGATGGTCTTTTTCAAAATACGCTGGCTACAATTTTTTTTGAGACAGCCTGTGTAAATAAACAGCGGTTAACAGTAGCCTGGGCCGGCCCAACAGCAAGTCGTCTTTCTGAACACTGGAAAATCCTCTAAGGGAAATGAGCCAACCACTAGACTGAACCAACTAGAATGACAAAGGAGCAGCGCCGTGAATTAAGACTATTAACAGCGACATAGCTGAACAGTTTTTTAGAATTTTGAACGTGACTTTTTTGAACGCAAAAGAAATTCCAAATTGATTTTTAACATGCATACAAGTTTTCCAAAAAGTAGAACATATTTTAAACTCTGAATAAATTTTGAAAACCGAATTTTTTAAAAAATTCTGAATAATGTTTGAAAACACAAACACTTTTTAAAATCTGATTTTTTATCTAAAATGTGACTATTTTTTGATATTTTCGAACTTTTTTGAAAAATATGAAAATAAATAAATATGCTGAAAATTTTGTAACATTGCGATTGAAAAAAAGAACGAGTAACCTTCTAAAAGGTTCCAGACTGGAAAACCAACCTGGTATCAACAGTTATGGAATTCTTTTCAGACCATAGTTCTCGCCACCCTTTGTGCCATCAGGTGTGTGCATGTCATCGTAACGAAAATATTTTTTAGGAAATCTATCATCGCACGTCATCCTAAGGGAAATCTTTTTTAGGAAATCTATCAACACATTCTCTTCTTCTTCTTCTTTCATGTTACCGGGTTTGTAGGACACACCCGCTTTATTCAATTTCTTTATTACTCTCTACGTTGTTGAATGTGTAAAAAAGTGCTATGGGACGGACTCTACCGACTTAACCGAAACCTCTATGTTGTAGATGACGTACTTGTGGACTTCCATTAAGTATACTCAAATTTTGCAGGCAACTGGGCATTGTCATCGTATCACTCCATGCAAATTTTGAACGAATTCGGATACCAAACACACATTGGGTCACGTCCGATCAGTATTGTAGGGACTATTCACCGGAAAAGCCTAAAAAATGTGTGAAATGTCAAAAATAGATGAAACTTGGTTTGGATGCTTTCCATGAAGATAGAATGACGTGAAAAAAATTTGGGTCCATTTGATGAATATGTAAAAGAAGAAGTGCAATGGGATGGACTCTTTTGACTTAACCGAAACCCCTACATTGTACATGGTGTACTTTTGGACTTCCATAAAATATACCCAAATTTTTTAGGTTGCTGGGCATGGTCATCCTGGTACTCGACACAAAATTTGGATGAATTCGTACACAAAACACACGTTCTGTCACGTCAGGTTAGTATTTTAGGGATTTTTCACGCAGAAAAATGTAGAAATTGCATTAAATATAGAAAATAGATGAAACATGGCATGATGCTTTCCATGGTGATAGTATTCTGTGGAAAAAAATTGGGTCCATTAGATGAATATGTAAAAAAAAGTGCTATGGGACGAACTCTTCCAACTTAACCGAAACCCTATGTTGCATATGATGTACTTGTGGACTTTAATAAAATATACACAAATTTTGCAGGTAGCTGGGCATGGTCATCCTAGTACTTCATGCAAAATTTGAACGAATTCAGACA
>NW_021194822.1:0-1056 GCF_002162155.2 Triticum dicoccoides
GTTGAATTATCGGTTGCATCGTCGTGTCAGTTGCTGGTCTTAGCGTCTAGTTCCTTTAGAGTTTCGAGTTCTGTTCACATTAGTCACGCCGCCGCTGCATCATTATCCCTTCCGCTGTCCACCATCCCATCCATTAATTTTCACCACGTGCTACGCACTGTTCATTGTCATAATCATAGTTGAGGTCATTCACATCTTCGCCTGATCCAATCTGCATCTTATCTAGTTTGTCTTGGAAAGAGGGAGAAAAAAAAAGATAGAGGAAAAAAAAGAGAGGAAAAAAAAGAAAAAGAGAGAGAAGAAAAAGAAAAAAAAAGCGTGAGAAAAAAAAAGAGAAGAAAAAAATCGGATCTATCTAGAATCAATCTCGTACCTGAATTCGGATTGGAATCTGTTTTGCGCACTGTTCAGTAAAACAGGTGTATCTTCCTCATACGAAGTCCGTTTTGGCTCCGTGAGTACTCAAATTGAAGCTAGCGACGAGCCGCATCTAAATAGTTGCAGAAGCAAGTTCAATATTTGACACCTAAATATCGGCTTCTAAATAGGTCTTTTTGCCCTCTGAAGTTCGTGAACACAGCTTGTTCCAATTTTTCAGGCCAGTTTTAGAATTCTTTGACTCCTCATATCAACTCGGAATTGAGTGATTCTTTTTGCATTGGAAAGCTTGAGTTAGTAGCATTCTTTGAAAGAATTTATCAAAAAATTGGCTCAAACTTTTCAAGAGGAAAATTGGAGAGAGAGTTGTTGTATATCCTGTTTGGCAGTTGTTTTTCATCATTATCTTTACTGCCGTTGTGATCTTCACTTATATCTTGCTGTCCAGAGCTACTTAGTATCCTTCATTGATGCTAGTTGTGCTACGCCGTGACCTCATTAGTGTTCTAGGCTCGCGTCTCTAGTCCGGTCTAGCCTAGGACCAGCACAGTACCGTCGTTGAGCGTTTATTCAACATTGCATCTTTGAATTGATTATTGCTAATCTTTTGCTACCATATATAGCCAACCCAGCTCCACATATTTCTACACCGTGTATACGTATGCTCCCCTGGCAATC
>NW_021194823.1:0-895 GCF_002162155.2 Triticum dicoccoides
TCTTGTCTTATGACATATATTTTTATTTTCTTATGTCAAATTTTACGTAGTGAATCAATAGGAATGTAACTATTTGAATTCGAAACGTAATTTAATTATGAAATGATCGTAAGATTACCTCGGCTGAAGAATAACTTATTCTGCACCCTGGGTGATGAATAGCAACACTATATATATATATATATATGTGTGTGTGTGTGTGTGTGTGTGTGTGTGTGTGTGTGTGTGTGTGTGTGTGTGTGTGTATCATAACATAGATGTATACTGGAATATTTAAAACATCAAAACGTATGTGTATCATATGGAGTATATGTTTCAATACACATAAGTTTCAAAACTTGTATTTGAAAAAATGTTAATCTGGACGTGCTGTGTTGATTAACATTTTTTCAAATACAAGTTTTTGAATTTTTTTAAAATGTCGCATACCTTTTTTTAACACATAAATATTTTTTGAATGTCACAAGCACAAAAATATAAATTGTTTTCTTACATCTGGACGTGTTGTGTTGTCGGTGGTAATCTTAGTTAACCTTGACCACAAGGTCACATGGTCGAGCCACGGTGCTCATTTTTCCGTGTTACATTTCTTATAAAATTTATTTTCAGTCAATGTTTATATGATACAAAAATTAGTCGTGCTATATAGACATGAATGATCAGTAGTCTGGTGGTTATCCATGTGAGACTATTAGGGCACGTTGCAGCTTCAAAACCCCATATCGCTTGTTTTCTCATTTCATTTTTAGGGGCTTAATACGAAAATAAAAAAAGCCAAAGGCTTCTCTGCAGATCTAGATGCTACAGCGGATGACAGTGGGCCCTGGCCACACTGGAATGCCACATAGGCCATGGATACGCCCGTGTACATGAAATGTGACCGTATATGAACGCT
>NW_021194824.1:0-1051 GCF_002162155.2 Triticum dicoccoides
CTAAGATGGGACAACTCAAAAGAACATATGATTTTCTGAGTTGTGGATGCATGGATTAGCATGTCGAACGAAGTTCAACATATTTCTTCCGGATAACCCATGCAGAAAGGTAGAACTGGCAGAGCCACAATATATAATGGAGAACTCATCAAGAATAATCCTGTTGTGATATTTCAGTTCAACGAGGAACTTCTGCCATAAGTAGTTCATGGTATTTGGAAGAAGAAGATACCACGGACTTCAAGGACTATCGCAAAGGTTACTAATATCCTAAAGGCACTAGCAATTACTATCAACATGAAGTAGGTAGAGTGAATCTCGGGTTCAAGAACCCAGGAACAGAATACCTATTACTAAGTAGCATCACGGGATGCTTTCGAGAATGATGGCCAGAATCATCACACTGGGAACACAAATCATGGCTAAATTACTAGATGATCCCCTAAGACACCTAGGGTCATAATAATATATCCAACATATATGTCAAGGTAACGGAGTACCTCAACTCACTGATTAGTGTGGTTAATCTGGCCCATGGGAACATTAAAACGGGAAGAAAGGATTTGCAGATGCATCAGACTACTTAGAAACCTGGGATGACTCGGGCAGCATAACTGCTGTAAATGCTCAGAAAAGATTTGAGACATTCACAAAAATGGTGGCATAACCACTCAGAAGCACAATATCAAGGTTCCGAGATCAACAATTAACATACGGAAGTAGTAGGAACTGAACTGAGACTTAAATCCAACAATCTTATAAGTCTACTGATTAGTAACACGTGATCCTGATAGAAAGAAGAGATAGCCTAGTTCTTAATCCCCGCAGGAAAGATAAGATGACTCAGATCAGAAGGGCATGAGGTATAAGGAGTAAAAGAGCCTTACGTTCCATCCCACAATCAATTCCCCTACATATAACTAAAGAATTTCTAGACTCAACTTCGACCAGTTTGGCTTGGTAATCCTACAGGCAGTCAAGCTCTGATACCAACGCTGTCAGGACCCCGACTCAATGCCACATCGATCTAGCATGTAACACCTCGTATCAC
>NW_021194825.1:0-1038 GCF_002162155.2 Triticum dicoccoides
ACTCCCAGGAGGCCGTAGCGCCCACCAGCCCCTCCTCCCATGCACCATAGCGCCATCTCCGCTGTTGCCCGAGCTCCGGCCGCCGCCGCGAGCTCGCCTCCGGCGAACCCCGGCCACCCCCGCACCTCCCGTTGGTTCCTCTAGATGCGCACGGGCGCGGGCTACCTCCTGGTGCCCTTGGCGCGTCGATCCGATGCCCCTAGCGCAAGTCCGGCGTTCCCCCGCCGTGCGGAATGGTCGCCGCCGGCGAAACTCCGGCAGGAGCTGATGTGGCCGGTCATTAGGGACTAACTACCCCGCTAATCACCCACTAGGCCACTGACAGCGGGCCCCACCCCTGGTCAAACCCCAGTCAGCGCTGGGTTTGACCGGGATTAGCTCCTGTGTCACTGACGTGTGGCCCCCACACGTCAGGTTTGACCTGGACCAGCCCGTTGACCCTGCTGACGTCACTGTGACATGGGGCTGACGCAATAAACCATTTTCTGGATTTTTTATAATTCAGGAAATTCCAGAAAATGGCTAAAACTTCTAAAAATCATAAGAAATTAACCGTAACTCCAAATTAAATAATTTATATATGAAAAATTATCAGAAAAATTCAAGGAATCCATCTGTACCATTTTCATGCATGTTAGAGCAACTTATAGGTGCTGTTTAGCACAAATCAATTAAGGGGCATTTATTTAATCACACATGGAGTTTGAATTTGAATTTTATATTCAAACCAACTCCATTTAACATGCTGCTAGTTGCATTAGCTCAAAACACATTCATATTGCCATGTCATAGCATGCATCATACTGTGCATTGCATTGATCGTGTTTCTTCTGTGTTTGCCGGTGCTGTTCCCCCTCGGTAGACGTTGTACCGATGATGTGATCGTTGACACTGATGAAGACTCAATGTTATCTTCAGAAGTGCCAGGCAAGCAAAACCCCCTTGTTCATTCCGATACAATCCTACTCTCTCGCTCCTGCTCTCTTTTACTGCATTAGGACAACACCGATTCATCTGTTACTTGCTGCGGTAGCTGAA
>NW_021194826.1:0-1067 GCF_002162155.2 Triticum dicoccoides
TAGAGAGGAAGTTAATGACAATGATCAAGATACTTCTGATCAAGCCCCTACTGAAATTCGAAGGTCCACAAGGACACGTTCCGCACCAGAGTGGTACGGCAACCCTGTCTTGGAAATCATGCTGTTAGACAACGGTGAACCTTCGAACTATGAAGAAGCGATGGCGGGCCCGGATTCCGACAAATGGCTGGAAGCCATGAAATCCGAGATAGGATCCATGTATGAAAACAAAGTATGGACTTTGACTGACTTGCCCGTTGAGCGGCGAGCCATAGAAAATAAATGGATCTTTAAGAAGAAGACAGACGCGGATGGTAATGTGACCATCTATAAAGCTCGGCTTGTCGCTAAGGGTTATCGACAAGTTCAAGGGGTTGACTACGATGAGACTTTCTCGCCGGTAGCGAAGCTGAAGTCCGTCCGAATCATGTTAGCAATTGCCGCATTCTATGATTACGAAATATGGCAAATGGACGTCAAAATGGCATTCCTTAATGGTTTCCTTAAGGAAGAATTGTATATGATACAGCCGGAAGGTTTTGTCGATCCTAAGAATGCTGACAAAGTGTGCAAGCTCCAACGCTCGATTTATGGGCTGGTGCAAGCATCTCAGAGTTGGAACATTCGCTTTGATGAGATGATCAAAGCGTTTGGGTTTACACAGAATTATGGAGAAGCCTGCGTTTACAAGAAAGTGAGTGGGAGCTCTGTAGCATTTCTCATATTATATGTAGATGACATACTTTTGATGGGAAATGATATAGAACTCTTGGACAGCATCAAGGCCTACTTGAATAAAAGTTTTTCAATGAAGGACCTTGGAGAAGCTGCTTATATATTAGGCATCAAAATCTATAGAGATAGATCAAGACGCCTCATAGGTCTTTCACAAAGCACATACCTTGATAAGATATTGAAGAAGTTCAATATGGATCAATCCAAGAAGGGGTTCTTGCCTGTGTTACAAGGTGTGAAATTGAGCTCAGCTCAATGTCCGACCACGACAGAAGATATAGAAGAGATGAGCGTCATCCCCTATGCCTCAGCCATAGGTTCTATTATGTATG
>NW_021194827.1:0-1127 GCF_002162155.2 Triticum dicoccoides
ATGGTTTAGGTTTTCTTCTAAATAAAAAAGGATTCTTTGCCGTCTTTGATGTTTCCGGTTGACGGCAAAGATGCATTTTTGGCTGACGACAAAGACGAATTTGTTTTCTGTCTGTTACTTGTTCGGCTGGCGGCAAAGACAGTTTGGCTGACGGCAAAATCTTTGCCGTCTGCCCGACAAAAAGCTGACGGCAAAGCAGTTTTTGTCGACTTACTCTTTGCCGACAGACTTTGCCGTCTGCAAATTGACGGCAAAATCTTTGCCGTCATGATTTCAGTCTTTGCCGTCTGTGAGACGCAGACGGCAAATTACCTGATTCCTGTAGTGTATGCTTGTCATCATAGATCTTGGTGATCCTACAATCGAGCAAGAGAGACCTACGATTTGCGTCCTTATGGATACACCTCCAATTCTTCCCCCATGTGAGCTTAACATAGTTATTAAGTAATTTATATTGTTTATTTCAAAATAGTTGACAACTTATTTCCATTGACAGCTTATTTTCATTCTTCAAAGAATGTGCGGAAGATGGTAGACAGAACCTACTACACCGAAGGCTCCGAATTAACTTATCAGGAGAAAAATCATCTGGTCGCATTTTGTACTGATCTTGAGAATTATAATATCTACAATCAAACTTCTCAACATTATGGTCAATACGTGCCACTAGTGCACGTGTTGAACTACAGTAACTATCATGGAGATACCCTGGTAAGATTTTTTACTATTATGACATCCGTGCATCTTTTTGCACACTTCTCAAACCAGTACATCATTGCTAACTACGAAATTATTACTATGTTTTTCAACAGATAATCCCAAATAATTGTGTGCCTCATCTGATGTATACGCACGGTACCCTTCATGTTTTGAACATACAAACAGGTCTTTCTACGAATCTCAACTCACTAGCAGAAAAACACCTAATAGTCCCGGTTCGTAAGGGCCTTTAGTCCCGGTTCATGAACCGGGACTAATGGGCCGTTACTAATACCTCCACCCATTAGTTCCGGGTCAAACAAGAACCGGGACCAATGTGCCTCCACGTGGCCCTGTGCGCCGAGCCCAGACAGGGATCCTTTGGTCCCGGTTGGTGGCACCAACCGGGACCAAAAAGCATCCACACG
>NW_021194828.1:0-1126 GCF_002162155.2 Triticum dicoccoides
ATGGTTTAGGTTTTCTTCTAAATAAAAAAGGATTCTTTGCCGTCTTTGATGTTTCCGGTTGACGGCAAAGATGCATTTTTGGCTGACGACAAAGACGAATTTGTTTTCTGTCTGTTACTTGTTCGGCTGGCGGCAAAGACAGTTTGGCTGACGGCAAAATCTTTGCCGTCTGCCCGACAAAAAGCTGACGGCAAAGCAGTTTTTGTCGACTTACTCTTTGCCGACAGACTTTGCCGTCTGCAAATTGACGGCAAAATCTTTGCCGTCATGATTTCAGTCTTTGCCGTCTGTGAGACGCAGACGGCAAATTACCTGATTCCTGTAGTGTATGCTTGTCATCATAGATCTTGGTGATCCTACAATCGAGCAAGAGAGACCTACGATTTGCGTCCTTATGGATACACCTCCAATTCTTCCCCCATGTGAGCTTAACATAGTTATTAAGTAATTTATATTGTTTATTTCAAAATAGTTGACAACTTATTTCCATTGACAGCTTATTTTCATTCTTCAAAGAATGTGCGGAAGATGGTAGACAGAACCTACTACACCGAAGGCTCCGAATTAACTTATCAGGAGAAAAATCATCTGGTCGCATTTTGTACTGATCTTGAGAATTATAATATCTACAATCAAACTTCTCAACATTATGGTCAATACGTGCCACTAGTGCACGTGTTGAACTACAGTAACTATCATGGAGATACCCTGGTAAGATTTTTTACTATTATGACATCCGTGCATCTTTTTGCACACTTCTCAAACCAGTACATCATTGCTAACTACGAAATTATTACTATGTTTTCAACAGATAATCCCAAATAATTGTGTGCCTCATCTGATGTATACGCACGGTACCCTTCATGTTTTGAACATACAAACAGGTCTTTCTACGAATCTCAACTCACTAGCAGAAAAACACCTAATAGTCCCGATTCGTAAGGGCCTTTAGTCCCGGTTCATGAACCGGGACTAATGGGCCGTTACTAATACCTCCACCCATTAGTTCCGGGTCAAACAAGAACCGGGACCAATGTGCCTCCACGTGGCCCTGTGCGCCGAGCCCAGACAGGGATCCTTTGGTCCCGGTTGGTGGCACCAACCGGGACCAAAAAGCATCCACACG
>NW_021194829.1:0-46957 GCF_002162155.2 Triticum dicoccoides
TATTGAAAGATAAGTTGACACATGCTCCTTTACTCCAACTTCCTGATTTTAATAAGACTTTTGAGCTTGAATGTGATGCTAGTGGAATTGGATTAGGCGGTGTGTTATTACAAGATGGCAAACCTGTTGCATACTTTTCTGAAAAATTGAGTGGGCCTAGTCTGAATTATTCTACTTATGATAAAGAATTATATGCTCTTGTTCGGACTTTAGAAACATGGCAACATTATTTATGGCCCAAAGAATTTGTTATACATTCTGATCATGAATCTTTGAAACATATTAAAAGTCAAGCTAAACTGAATCGTAGACATGCTAAATGGGTTGAATTCATTGAGACTTTTCCTTATGTCATTAAACACAAGAAGGGAAAAGAAAATATTATTGCTGATGCATTGTCTCGCCGCTATACTATGCTTTCACAACTTGACTTCAAAATATTTGGTTTGGAGACCATCAAAGATCAATATGTGCATGATGCCGATTTTAAAGATGTAATGCAGAATTGTAAAGAAGGAAGAATGTGGAACAAGTTCGTAGTTAACGATGGATTTGTGTCTCCTGCTAACAAGCTATGCATTCCAGCTAGCTCCATTCGTCTTTTGTTGTTGCAGGAGGCGCATGGAGGAGGATTAATGGGACACTTTGGCGTGAAGAAGACGGAGGACGTACTTGCTACACATTTCTTTTGGCGAAAGATGAGACGGGATGTTGAGCGTTTTATTGCTCGATGCACTACATGTCAAAAAGCTAAGTCACGACTCAATCCTCATGGTTTATATATGCCTTTGCCTGTACCTAGTGTTCCTTGGGAGGATATATCTATGGACTTTGTTTTAGGTTTACCTCGAACAAAGAAGGGTAGGGATAGCATATTTGTTGTCGTGGATAGATTCTCGAAAATGGTAGACTTTATACCATGTCATAAAAGCGATGATGCTGTTAATGTTGCTGATTTGTTCTTTCGTGAAATTATTCGCTTGCATGGTGTGCCAAATACTATTGTTTCAGATCGTGATACTAAATTTCTTAGCCACTTTTGGAGATGTTTATGGGATAAGTTGGGGACTAAACTGCTTTTCAGTACTACTTGTCACCCCCAAACTAATGGACAAACTGAAGTAGTTAATAGAACGTTGTCTACTATGCTTAGGGCTGTTTTGAAGAATAATAAGAAAATGTGGGAGGAATGCTTGCCTCATATTGAATTTGCTTATAATCGTTCATTGCATTCTACTACTAAGATGTGCCCTTTTGAAGTTGTGTATGGTTTCCTACCTCGTGCACCTATTGATTTGTTGCCTCTTCCATCTTCCGAGAAGGTTAATTTTGATGTTAAACAACGTGCTGAATTGATTTTAAAAATGCATGAGTTAACTAAGGAAAACATTGAGCGTATGAATGCTAAGTATAAACTTGCTGGAGATAAGGGTAGAAAACATGTTGTGTTTGCACCTGGAGATCTTGTTTGGTTACATTTGCGTAAGGATAGATTTCCTGATTTGCGCAAATCAAAGCTAATGCCACGTGCTGATGGTCCCTTTAAGGTGTTAGAGAAAATAAATGATAATGCATATAAACTTGAGCTGCCTGCAGATTTTGGGGTTAGTCCCACTTTTAACATTGCAGATTTGAAGCCTTATTTGGGTGAGGAAGATGAAGTTCCGTCGAGGTCGACTTCATTTCAAGAAGGGGAGGATGATGAGGACATCAATACAATTGTTACACCCACAGCCCTGCTGCTATACATACTGGACCAATTACTAGAGCTCGTGCACACCAACTAAATTACCAGGTACTTTCGTTTCTTGGTAATGATTCTAATGTTCATGAGAATATGATGCTGCCTAAATTGGATACATTTGTTTTGCTTACAAATGAAGGGCCTAGCTTGGAGAAGGATGAACATTGGAGCAAGAACAAGCATGGAGATGATGGCATGCGCAAGGGGAACAAGAACGGAGTTACAAGTGATGATTTCAGGACTTTGAAGCCACCATAATGGGTGCATGAAGCCTTGGACGAAATATACAAGATGCCACTTCATAAATTTCGTCCCGAGGCTATTATAGGTGCTGCGTCACCTTTTTATTGGGCCAGGCCCATGTAATTTCGAAATACATAGGTATAGGCTATTTTTAGAGTCCGTATGTGTGGGGAAACAAGAGATAGGGTTGATTTTGGACCCCTCCACCAAGGGCCACGAAATTCCCCCTCTCTTCCTCCATATATACAGCCCTTAGGGCACCGTTTAGACTTTGGGTTTTGTTTAGATTAAAAGTTCGCCATAGCTGCAACTTCGCGTACTTCGTTTGTGTTCAACGACCAGACAAAGGCGTCACAGAACCCCACCTTGATCAATAAAGCTTTCATCTTATATTCGCAATATCCAAATTGCAATCTTAGTTTCTTGCTTGTTCTTCGTTTGCTCGCAGGAAACAGACCCTCGTGGTCAGGTTGATCGTGCTCCGGCGTGGTCAATAACCTCTCGGAGTTGGTTTAGCGATTGCTAAGGCGCGACGTCCTCGCACGTTCGTAGTCGGATCGTCAAAGTCGACTTCCACCAAAGCGAAATCCACCATCTCATCGAAAGACGGGACACCTTTGCCTCTATCACATCACGTAGAGCAATAAAAACAGCACGTAAATGTTCCAAATGTTCTTCCAAAGATCTGCTATAAATCAATATGTCATCAAAGTAAACTACCACAAATCGTCCAATGAAAGCACGTAAAACTTCGTTCATTAATCTCATGAAAGTACTAGGTGCATTAGTTAACCCAAAAGGCATGACTAACCACTCATATAATCCAAACTTAGTTTTAAATGTTGTTTTCCATTCATCTCCCAATTTCATACAAATTTGATGGTATCCACTACGCAAATCAACTTTGGAGAATATTGTAGAGCCACTCAATTCATCAAGCATATCATCGAGCCTAGGAATAGGATGACGATAACGAATAGTAATATTATTAATGCCTCTACAATCAACACAGATACGTGATGTAACATCCTTTTTCGGCACTAGAATAATAGGAACAGCACAAGGACTAAGGGATTCGCGTATATAACCTTTGTCGAGAAGCTCTTGTACTTGACGCATAATCTCCTTCGTCTCCTCTGGATTGGTACGGTATGGTGCACGGTTTGGCAGTGAAGCACCGGGAATTAAGTCAATCTGATGCTCAATCCCTCGAATAGGCGGTAATCCCGGTGGCACGTCTTGTGGAAAGACGTCAGCGAACTCCTGCAAAATGTTAGTGACAGCAGGAGGCAAAGAGGAAGGCACGTCCTCGAATGAAAATAATGCCTCTTTGCACACAAAAGCATAGCAAACAGATTTGCTGAAATCTAGCTCATCAATATCAGATTTGGTGGCAAATAAACATGCACTTTTCAATTTAATTTCAGAAGCAACACTAGATGGTTTATTATTAGGCTTCATTTGTTGCTCAAATTCTTTTGCCGCAATCTGATTTTCACTCTTATTCTTCTCCTGTTGTGCTTTATTAGCTCTATTAATATCATCTTTCAAAATGGAATCAGGAGTCATAGGAAGCAAAGTAATATTTTTATCCTTATGAACAAGAGTATAGTGATTGTTTCTACCATGGTGTACAGAATTTTTATCAAATTGCCATGGTCTACCAAGTAATAAGGAACATGCTTGCATAGGTACCACATCACAATCAACATAATCAGCATATGTAGAGATACTAAAATGCACACGAACAGTACGTGTTACCTTAACCTTGCCGCTGTTGTTGAACCATTGGATGTAGTAAGGATGTGGATGTGGTCTTGTGGTGAGAGAAAGCTTCTCCACCATCTCCATGCTAGCCAAGTTGTTGCATCTCCCTCCGTCTATGATGACGCGCACAGAACGTTCCTTCACAACTCCCTTGGTATGGAACAAATTGTGCCTCTGATTTTGCTCAGCTTGTGTGACCTGCACACTCAAAACACGTTGTTCCACAAAATGCGTTTTCGAATTTTTTTTTTTTCCGAAACCTACTCCGGCAAGGAAACACGAATCGGAATCTAGATGGATCCCGAAAACAAACCTAAAAGCAAAGAACTCGGATTGGTGGTGGATATATGGTGGTGGTATATGGTAGCGGTGGTGGTAGCGGTGGTAGTATATGGATATGGATCGGTGGTGGTATATGGACACGGATTGGTGGTGGTATATGGATACGGATTCGGAGCGGTGGCGGATAAGCGGTGGTGGTAGATGGCAGAGGCGATGATGATGGTGCGGCGGCGGCGTGACAACTTATGACCAGAACTCGAAACTCTAAAAGACTAGACTCTAAGACCAGCAACTAGACACGACGATGCAACCGCAAATTCAACAAAGCAAAACCCTAAAAAGATTATGCAAAGGCTCAGATTGGTTCGGATATGATGAACTAACCCTAATTTTTTTTGTGGCTTTTTCGTGGACTGTAGGTATGAAGAACAGACTCGATCTAAACTACGAAAAACTGTAAAATCTCACCGAGCAACCTGGAAATCTGATACCACTTGATAGAGGCAAAGGTGTCCCGTCTTTCGATGAGATGATGGATATCGCTTTGGTGGAAGTTGACTTTGACGATCCGACTACGAACGTGCGAGGACGTCGCGCCTTAGCAATCGCTAAACCAACTCCGAGAGGTTATTGACCATGCCGGAGCACGATCAACCTGACCACGAGGGTCTGTTTCCTGCGAGCAAACGAAGAACAAGCAAGAAACTAAGATTGCAATCTGGATATTGCGAATATAAGATGAAAGCTTTATTGATCAAGGTGGGGTTCTGTGACGCCTTTGTCTGGTCGTTGAACACAAACGAAGTACGCGAAGTTGCAGCTATGGCGAACTTTTAATCTAAACAAAACCCAAAGTCTAAACGGTGCCCTAAGGGCTGTATATATGGAGGAAGAGAGGGGAATTTCATGGCCCTTGGTGGAGGGGTCCGAAATCAACCCTATCTCTTGTTTCCCCACACATACGGACTCTAAAAATAGCATATACTAATGTATTTCGAAATTACATGGGCCTGGCCCAATAAAAAGGTGACGCAGCACCTATAATAGCCTCTGGACGAATTTTATGAAGTGGCATCTTGTATATTTCGTCCAAGGCTTCATGCACTCTTATGGTGGCTTCAAAGTCCTGAAATCATCACTTGTAACTCCGTTGTGGTTCCCCTTGCGCATGGCATCATCTCTATGCTTGCTCTTGCTCCAATGTCCATCCTTCTCCAAGCTAGGCCCTTCATTTGTAAGCAAAACAAATGTATCCAATTTAGGCAGCGTCATATTCTCATGAACATTAGAATCATTACCAAGAAACGAAAGTACCTGATAATTTAATTGGCGTGCGCGAGCTCTAGTAATTGGTCTAGTATATGTAGCAGTAGGGGCTGTGGGTGTAACAATGGTATTGATGTCCTCATCATCCTCCCCTTCTTGAAATGAAGTCGTCCTCGACGGAAGCTCATCTTCCTCACCCAAATAAGGCTTCAAATCTGCAATGTTAAAAGTGGGACTAACCCCAAAATCTGCAGGCAGCTTGATGAGGACATCAATACCATTGTTACACCCACAGCCCCTACTGCTACATATACGGGACCAATTACTAGAGCTCGCGCACGCCAATTAAATTATCAGGTACTTTCGTTTCTTGGTAATGATTCTAATGTTCATGAGAATATGATGCTGCCTAAATTGGATACATTTGTTTTGCTTACAAATGAAGGGCCTAGCTTGGAGAAGGATGAACATTGGAGCAAGAACAAGCATGGAGATGATGCCATGCGCAAGGGGAACAAGAACGGAGTTACAAGTGATGATTTCAGGACTTTGAAGCCACCATAATGGGTGCATGAAGCCTTAGACGAAATATACAAGATGCCACTTCATAAATTTCGTCCCGAGGCTATTATAGGTGCTGCGTCACCTTTTTATTGGGCCAGGCCCATGTAATTTCGAAATACATAGGTATAGGCTATTTTTAGAGTCCGTATGTGTGGGGAAACAAGAGATAGGGTTGATTTCGGACCCCTCCACCAAGGGCCACGAAATTCCCCCTCTCTTCCTCCATATATACAGCCCTTAGGGCACCGTTTAGACTTTGGGTTTTGTTTAGATTAAAAGTTCGCCATAGCTGCAACTTCGCGTACTTCGTTTGTGTTCAACGACCAGACAAAGGCGTCACAGAACCCCACCTTGATCAATAAAGCTTTCATCTTATATTCGCAATATCCAGATTGCAATCTCAGTTTCTTGCTTGTTCTTCGTTTGCTCGCAGGAAACAGACCCTCGTGGTCAGGTTGATCATGCTCCGGCGTGGTCAATAACCTCTTGGAGTTGGTTTAGCGATTGCTAAGGCGCGACGTCCTCGCACGTTCGTAGTCGGATCGTCAAAGTCGACTGCCACCAAAGCGATATCCATCATCTCATCGAAAGACGGGACACCTTTGCCTCTATCTGCTTAGGTGGCAAATGTTAAAACCAAGATTGGGCCTTGCTGGAGGAGTTTTATTCAAAGCGAACCGTCAAGGGGTTCCCATAACACCCAACCGCATAAAGAACGCAAAATCAAGGAACATAACACCGGTATGATGGAAACTAGGGCGACAAGAGTGGAACAAAACACCAGGCAAAAGGCCGAGCCTTCCACCCTTTACCAAGTATATAGATGCATTAAATTAAATAATATATAATATGATATCCCAACATATCCATGTTCCAACATGGAACAAACTTCAACTTCACCTGCAACTAGCAACACTATAAGAGGGGCTGAGCAAAAGCGGTAATATAGCCAAACAACGGTTTGGCAGGAAGGTGGGTTAGAGGCTTGACATGGCAATATGGGAGGCATGATATAAGAACTGGTAGGAAGCGTGACATAACGATAGAGCGAACAACTAGCAAGCAAAGATAGAAGTGATTTCGAGGGTATGGTCATCTTGCCTGCAAAGTTCTCAGAGTTGTCGAAAGCTTGATCCTCGTTAGCGTACTCAACAGGTTCCTCGTTCACATACTCGTCTCCCGGCTCTACCCAAGGCAAGAACACAAGTAATGGAACACCAATCAATCACGATGCAATGCACAAGCAACATGATGCAATACATGGCATGATATGCAAGATATGATATGCAATGCATGATAGAAGCAAAGGTGTCCCGTCTTTCGATGAGATGATGGATATCGCTTTGGTGGAAGTCGACTTTGACGATCCGACTACGAACGTGCGAGGACGTCGCGCCTTAGCAATCGCTAAACCAACTTCGAGAGGTTATTGACCATGCCGGAGCACGATCAACCTGACCACGAGGGTCTGTTTCCTGCGAGCAAACGAAGAACAAGCAAGAAACTAAGATTGCAATCTGGATATTGCGAATATAAGATGAAAGCTTTATTGATCAAGGTGGGGTTCTGTGACGCCTTTGTCTGGTCGTTGAACACAAACGAAGTACGCGAAGTTGCAGCTATGGCGAACTTTTAATCTAAACAAAACCCAAAGTCTAAACGATGCCCTAAGGGCTGTATATATGGAGGAAGAGGGGGGAATTTCGTGGCCCTTGGTGGAGGGGTCCGAAATCAACCCTATCTCTTGTTTCCCCACACATACGGACTCTAAAAATAGCCTATACTTATGTATTTCGAAATTATATGGGCCTGGCCCAATAATAAGGTGACGCAGCACCTAAAATAGCCTCGTGACGAAATTTATGAAGTGGCATCTTGTATATTTCGTCCAAGGCTTCATGCACCCATTATGGTGGCTTCAAAGTCCTGAAATCATCACTTGTAACTCCGTTCTTGTTCCCCTTGCGCATGCCATCATCTCCATGCTTGTTCTTGCTCCAATGTTCATCCTTCTCCAAGCTAGGCCCTTCATTTGTAAGCAAAACAAATGTATCCAATTTAGGCAGCATCATATTCTCATGAACATTAGAATCATTACCAAGAAACGAAAGTACCTGGTAATTTAGTTGGCGTGCACGAGCTCTAGTAATTGGTCCAGTATGTATAGCAGCAGGGGCTGTGGGTGTAACAAGATCTCCAGGTGCAAACACAACATGTTTTCTACCCTTATCTCCAGCAAGTTTATATTTAGCATTCATACGCTCAATGTTTTCCTTAGTTAACTCATGCATTTTTAAAATCAATTCAGCACGTTGTTTAACATCAAAATTAACCTTCTCGGAAGATGGAAGAGGCAACAAATCAATAGGTGCACGAGGTAGGAAACCATACACAACTTCAAAAGGGCACATCTTAGTAGTAGAATGCAATGAACGATTATAAGCAAATTCAATATGAGGCAAGCATTCCTCCCACATTTTCTTATTATTCTTCAAAACAGCCCTAAGCATAGTAGACAACGTTCTATTGACTACTTCAGTTTGTCCATCAGTTTGGGGGTGACAAGTAGTACTAAAAAGCAGTTTAGTCCCCAACTTAGCCCATAAACATCTCCAAAAGTGGCTAGGAAATTTAGTATCACGATCTGAAACAATAGTATTTGGCACACCATGCAAGCGAATAATTTCACGAAAGAACAAATCAGCAACATTAACAGCATCATCGCTTTTATGACATGGTATAAAGTGTGCCATTTTCGAGAATCTATCCACGACAACAAATATGCTATCCCTCCCCTTCTTTGTTCGAGGTAAACCTAAAACAAAGTCCATAGATATATCCTCCCAAGGAACACTAGGTACAGGCAAAGGCATATATAAACCATGAGGATTGAGGCGTTACTTAGCTTTTTGACATGTAGTGCAGCGAGCAATAAAACGCTCAACATCCCGTCTCATCTTTGGCCAAAAGAAATGTGTAGCAAGTACGTCCTCCGTCTTCTTCACGCCAAAGTGTCCCATTAATCCTCCTCCATGCGCCTCCTGCAACAACAAAAGACGAACGGAGCTAGCTGGAATGCATAGCTTGTTAGCACGAAACACAAATCCATCGTTAACAACAAACTTGTTCCACATTCTTCCTTCTTTACAATTATGCATTACATCTTTAAAATCAGCATCATGCACATATTGATCTTTGATGGTCTCCAAACCAAATATTTTGAAGTCAAGTTGTGAAAGCATAGTATAGCGACGAGACAAAGCATCAGCAATAACATTTTCTTTTCCCTTCTTGTGTTTAATGACATAAGGGAAAGTCTCAATGAATTCAACCCATTTAGCATGTCTACGATTCAGTTTAGCTTGACTTTTAATATGTTTCAATGATTCATGATCAGAATGTATAACAAATTCTTTGGGCCATAAATAATGTTGCCATGTTTCTAAAGTCCGAACAAGAGCATATAATTCTTTATCATAAGTAGAATAATTCAGACTAGGCCCACTCAATTTTTTCAGAAAAGTATGCAACAGGTTTGCCATCTTGTAATAACACACCTCCTAATCCAATTCCACTAGCATCACATTCAAGCTCAAAAGTCTTATTAAAATCAGGAAGTTGGAGTAAAGGAGCATGTGTCAACTTATCTTTCAATACCGTGAAGGCTTCTTCCTGTGCGGTACCCCAAAGAAAAGGCACATCTTTCTTTGTAAGCTCATTGAGAGGTGCAGCAATGGTGCTGAAATCTCTCACAAAACGCCTATAGAATCCAGCGAGGCCAAGAAAACTCCTCACTTGTGTGACCGTTTTGGGCTGCGGCCAACTCTCAATAGCTTCAATCTTGGCTTTATCAACTTCAATTCCCTGTGGAGTAACAACATAGCCAAGAAAAGATACTCGGTCGGTGCAAAAGGTGCACTTCCCAAGGTTACCAAACAAACGTGCATCACGCAGAGCAATAAAAACAGCACGTAAATGTTCCAAATGTTCCTCCAAAGATCTGCTATAAATCAATATGTCATCAAAGTAAACTACCACAAATCGTCCAATGAAAGCACGTAAAACTTCGTTCATTAATCTCATGAAAGTACTAGGTGCATTAGTTAACCCAAAAGGCATGACTAACCACTCATATAATCCAAACTTAGTTTTAAATGCTGTTTTCCATTCATCTCCCAATTTCATACGAATTTGATGGTAGCCACTACGCAAATCAACTTTGGAGAATATTGTAGAGCCACTCAATTCATCAAGCATATCATCTAGCCTAGGAATAGGATGACGATAACGAATAGTAATATTATTAATGCCTCTACAATCAACACACATACGTGATGTACCATCCTTTTTCAGCACTAGAATAATAGGAACAGCACGAGGACTAAGGGATTCGCGTATATAACCTTTGTCGAGAAGCTCTTGTACTTGACGCATAATCTCCTTCGTCTCCTCTGGATTGGTACGGTATGGTGCACGGTTTGGCAGTGAAGCACCGGGAATTAAGTCAATCTGATGCTCAATCCCTCGAATAGGCGGTAATCCCGGTGGCACGTCTTGTGGAAAAACGTCAGCGAACTCCTGCAAAATGTTAGTGACAGCAGGAGGCAAAGAGGAAGGCACGTCCTCGAATGAAAATAATGCCTCTTTGCACACAAAAGCATAGCAAACAGATTTGCTGAAATCTAGCTCATCAATATCAGATTTGGTGGCAAATAAACATGCACTTTTCAATTTAATTTCAGAAGCAACACTAGATGGTTTATTATTAGGCTTCATTTGTTGCTCAAATTCTTTTGCCGCAATCTGATTTTCACTCTTATTCTTCTCCTGTTGTGCTTTATTAGCTCTATTAATATCATCTTTCAAAATGGAATCAGGAGTCATAGGAAGCAAAGTAATATTTTTATCCTTATGAACAAGAGTATAGTGATTGTTTCTACCATGGTGTACAGAATTTTTATCAAATTGCCATGGTCTACCAAGTAATAAGGAACATGCTTGCATAGGTACCACATCACAATCAACATAATCAGCATATGTAGAGATACTAAAATGCACACGAACAGTACGTGTTACCTTAACCTTGCCGCTGTTGTTGAACCATTGGATGTAATAAGGATGTGGATGTGGTCTTGAGGTGAGAGAAAGCTTCTCCACCATCTCCATGCTAGCCAAGTTGTTGTAGCTCCCTCCGTCTATGATGACGCGCACAGAACGTTCCTTCACAACTCCCTTGGTATGGAACAAATTGTGCCTCTGATTTTGCTCAGCTTGTGTGACCTGCACACTCAAAACACGTTGAGCAACTAAACATTCATACCTGTCAGCGTCTTCAGGAGCCATGTATTGCGTCTCATGATCAGAATCATCTCCACCATGTTCTTCACGTGTAATAAGAGCCAAAGTCTCCTCATCATAGTCACTTGCGGACTCATATCCACCATCCGCGGTAGCAATCATCACACGCGGAGATTTGCATTCTCTCGCATAATGACCTCCTCCCTTACAACGACGACAAATAATATCACTTGTGTGCCCTGTTGATGCCATGGAAGAAGAAGAACGCTGTGCAGGCCCCGCAGGTGCGCTCTTGGCAGATAATGGTGGTTGTGCCTGTTTTCTTATATCACGGCTGGAGGTGGCACCGGATGGAGGTGCTGGTGCAGTTGAAGTAGAAGATGCACGTGGTGTCCATGATGAAGGTCGGCCTGCAGAAAAGTTAGTTCGCCCCAATGCTTGTCGATCCTGCACTTCACGTTCAGCTTTACAAGCAAGATGGAATAAACGAGTGATATTAGTATACTCCTTATAGTCTACAATGGTCTGAATCTCTCTATTTAATCCACCCAGAAAACGTGCAAGCATAGCTTCATTCTCCTCAACAATACCACATCTAATCATGCCAGTTTGTAATTCCTGATAATATTCTTCTACAGAATTTTTTCCTTGTCTTAAACGCTGCAATTTTTGAAGCAATTCACGTTGATAATATGGTGGAACCCAACGCGTACGCATAGCAGTTTTCAAAGCAGCCCAAGTAGTTGGAATAGGATATAATCTACAATGTTCAGACCACCATACACATGCAAAACTAGTGAAAGCACAAACAGCAGCAGCAACTCGTCTCTCCTTAGGATATTGTAAACATGTAAATCGTTGTTCAGTTTCTAACTCCCAAGTATGATAGAGGCGGAGGTGTCCCGTCTGATAGAGGCGGAGGTGTCCCGTCTTTCGATGAGATGGTGGATTTCGCTTTGGTGGAAGTCGACTTTGACGATCCGACTACGAACGTGCGAGGACGTCGCGCCTTAGCAATCGCTAAACCAACTCCGAGAGGTTATTGACCACGCCGGAGCACGATCAACCTGACCACGAGGGTCTGTTTCCTGCGAGCAAACGAAGAACAAGCAAGAAACTAAGATTGCAATCTGGATATTGCGAATATAAGATGAAAGCTTTATTGATCAAGGTGGGGTTCTGTGACGCCTTTGTCTGGTCGTTGAACACAAACGAAGTACGCGAAGTTGCAGCTATGGCGAACTTTTAATCTAAACAAAACCCAAAGTCTAAACGATGCCCTAAGGGCTGTATATATGGAGGAAGAGGGGGGAATTTCGTGGCCCTTGGTGGAGGGGTCCGAAATCAACCCTATCTCTTGTTTCCCCACACATACGGACTCTAAAAATAGCCTATACTTATGTATTTCGAAATTACATGGGCCTGGCCCAATAATAAGGTGACGCAGCACCTAAAATAGCCTCGGGACGAAATTTATGAAGTGGCATCTTGTGTATTTCGTCCAAGGCTTCATGCACCCATTATGGTGGCTTCAAAGTCCTGAAATCATCACTTGTAACTCCGTTCTTGTTCCCCTTGCGCATGCCATCATCTCCATGCTTGTTCTTGCTCCAATGTTCATCCTTCTCCAAGCTAGGCCCTTCATTTGTAAGCAAAACAAATGTATCCAATTTAGGCAGCATCATATTCTCATGAACATTAGAATCATTACCAAGAAACGAAAGTACCTGGTAATTTAGTTGGCGTGCACGAGCTCTAGTAATTGGTCCAGTATGTATAGCAGCAGGGGCTGTGGGTGTAACAAGATCTCCAGGTGCAAACACAACATGTTTTCTACCCTTATCTCCAGCAAGTTTATATTTAGCATTCATACGCTCAATGTTTTCCTTAGTTAACTCATGCATTTTTAAAATCAATTCAGCACGTTGTTTAACATCAAAATTAACCTTCTCGGAAGATGGAAGAGGCAACAAATCAATAGGTGCACGAGGTAGGAAACCATACACAACTTCAAAAGGGCACATCTTAGTAGTAGAATGCAATGAACGATTATAAGCAAATTCAATATGAGGCAAGCATTCCTCCCACATTTTCTTATTATTCTTCAAAACAGCCCTAAGCATAGTAGACAACGTTCTATTGACTACTTCAGTTTGTCCATCAGTTTGGGGGTGACAAGTAGTACTAAAAAGCAGTTTAGTCCCCAACTTAGCCCATAAACATCTCCAAAAGTGGCTAGGAAATTTAGTATCACGATCTGAAACAATAGTATTTGGCACACCATGCAAGCGAATAATTTCACGAAAGAACAAATCAGCAACATTAACAGCATCATCGCTTTTATGACATGGTATAAAGTGTGCCATTTTCGAGAATCTATCCACGACAACAAATATGCTATCCCTCCCCTTCTTTGTTCGAGGTAAACCTAAAACAAAGTCCATAGATATATCCTCCCAAGGAACACTAGGTACAGGCAAAGGCATATATAAACCATGAGGATTGAGGCGTTACTTAGCTTTTTGACATGTAGTGCAGCGAGCAATAAAACGCTCAACATCCCGTCTCATCTTTGGCCAAAAGAAATGTGTAGCAAGTACGTCCTCCGTCTTCTTCACGCCAAAGTGTCCCATTAATCCTCCTCCATGCGCCTCCTGCAACAACAAAAGACGAACGGAGCTAGCTGGAATGCATAGCTTGTTAGCACGAAACACAAATCCATCGTTAACAACAAACTTGTTCCACATTCTTCCTTCTTTACAATTATGCATTACATCTTTAAAATCAGCATCATGCACATATTGATCTTTGATGGTCTCCAAACCAAATATTTTGAAGTCAAGTTGTGAAAGCATAGTATAGCGACGAGACAAAGCATCAGCAATAACATTTTCTTTTCCCTTCTTGTGTTTAATGACATAAGGGAAAGTCTCAATGAATTCAACCCATTTAGCATGTCTACGATTCAGTTTAGCTTGACTTCTAATATGTTTCAATGATTCATGATCAGAATGTATAACAAATTCTTTGGGCCATAAATAATGTTGCCATGTTTCTAAAGTCCGAACAAGAGCATATAATTCTTTATCATAAGTAGAATAATTCAGACTAGGCCCACTCAATTTTTCAGAAAAGTATGCAACAGGTTTGCCATCTTGTAATAACACACCTCCTAATCCAATTCCACTAGCATCACATTCAAGCTCAAAAGTCTTATTAAAATCAGGAAGTTGGAGTAAAGGAGCATGTGTCAACTTATCTTTCAATACCGTGAAGGCTTCTTCCTGTGCGGTACCCCAAACAAAAGGCACATCCTTCTTTGTAAGCTCGTTGAGAGGTGCAGCAATGGTGCTGAAATCTCTCACAAAACGCCTATAGAATCCAGCGAGGCCAAGAAAACTCCTCACTTGTGTGACCGTTTTGGGCAGCGGGCAACTCTCAATAGCTTCAATCTTGGCTTTGTCAACTTCAATTCCCTGTGGGGTAACAACATAGCCAAGAAAAGATACTCGGTCGGTGCAAAAGGTGCACTTCCCAAGGTTACCAAACAAACGTGCATCACGTAGAGCAATAAAAACAGCACGTAAATGTTCCAAATGTTCTTCCAAAGATCTGCTATAAATCAGTATATCATCAAAATAGACTACCACAAATCGTCCAATGAAAGCACGTAAAACTTCGTTCATTAGTCTCATGAAAGTACTAGGCGCATTAGTTAACCCAAAAGGCATGACTAACCACTCATATAATCCAAACTTAGTTTTAAATGCTGTTTTCCATTCATCTCCCAATTTCATACGAATTTGATGGTATCCACTACGCAAATCAACTTTGGAGAATATTGTAGAGCCACTCAATTCATCAAGCATATCATCTAGCCTAGGAATAGGATGACGATAACGAATAGTAATATTATTAATGCCTCTACAATCAACACACATACGTGATGTATCATCCTTTTTCTAGCACAGTCTAGCCTAGGACCAGCACAGTACCATCGTTGAGCGTTTATTCAACTTTGCATCTCTGAATTGATTATTGCTGACCCTTTTTGCTACCATATTATAAGCCTTCCCAGCTCCACATACATCTACGTCGTGCGTTTGACTCTCCCTGGTAATCGCTCTATCCAAGCTTTGAGAGTTTTTGACTACAACGGTTGCCGATCACCGCCTGCTGCTGGGTAAGAACTGGTAAGAATTTGAGATTTGCTTGACGGATTTGTGACACCCACCACCACCACTTGTTCGTAGTCTGTAGGATCATATTCTTGTGTGTTTCTATTGCTGCTAACCATGCCAGGATCACAAGCCGACGAGATTGACTGGGAGAATTTATCGAACAAGGAGCTTCATGATAAGTTTCAGCAAATGATGACTGAACAGGTGCAAGATGTGCTGAACAATTTTGAAGAGGCCATGGAGAAGATCACTGGCCTTGAGAGGACGTTCGAAACAAAGCTCGATAACAAGTTTAATGAATTGATCGCGCGTCTTCCACCACCACCACCCGCTGCACCTAACGCACCTCTCCAACAACAACAACAACGACTACCTCCACGTCGCGAAGCAGACCTCCGCCGAGCAAGCCGTGTTCCTCTTGCGTTTGGCCAAACAGTTGGTGCTGCTGTTGATACTTCTGTGGCTCCTGCTGCTGATGCGGAGGAGGATAATTATGTGGGAGATTATGAGGATGAGGTTGATCAAAATCAACACTACGTGCAGCCACCTGTACCACCACCAGCAGGTCGACCTCAGGTATATATTCGCAATGGTAGGCCTGCACCACCACCTCAGGTACGAGATGATGTCCATATTCCTAAAGTGAAATTGAATATTCCACCATTTGAGGGTAGATATGTTCCTGATATATATCTTACTTGGGAGTTAGAAACTGAACAACGATTTACATGTTTACAATATCCTGAGGAGAGACGAGTTGCTGCTGCCGTTTGTGCTTTCACTAGTTTTGCATGTGTATGGTGGTCTGAACATTGTAGATTATATCCTATTCCAACTACTTGGGCTGCTTTGAAAACTGCTATGCGTACGCGTTGGGTTCCACCATATTATCAACGTGAATTGCTTCAAAAATTGCAGCGTTTAAGACAAGGGAAAAATTCTGTAGAAGAATATTATCAGGAATTACAAACTGGCATGATTAGATGTGGTATTGTTGAGGAGAATGAAGCTATGCTTGCACGTTTTCTGGGTGGATTAAATAGAGAGATTCAGACCATTTTAGACTATAAGGAGTATACTAATATCACTCGTTTATTCCATCTTGCTTGTAAAGCTGAACGTGAAGTGCAGGATCGACAAGCATTGGGGCGAACTAACTTTTCTGCAGGCCGACCTTCATCATGGACACCACGTGCATCTTCTACTTCAACTGCACCAGCACCTCCATCCCGGTGCCACCTCCAGCCGTGATACAAGAAAACAGGCACAACCACCATTATCTGCCAAGAGCGCACCTGCGGGGTGATAGAGGCAAAGGTGTCCCGTCTTTCGATGAGATGGTGGATTTTGCTTTGGTGGAAGTCGACTTTGACGATCCGACTACGAACATGCGAGGACGTCGCGCCTTAGCAATCGCTAAACCAACTCCGAGAGGTTATTGACCACGCCGGAGCACGATCAACCTGACCACGAGGGTCTGTTTCCTGCGAGCAAACGAAGAACAAGCAAGAAACTAAGATTGCAATCTGGATATTGCGAATATAAGATGAAAGCTTTATTGATCAAGGTGGGGTTCTGTGACGCCTTTGTCTGGTCGTTGAACACAAACGAAGTACGCGAAGTTGCAGCTATGGCGAACTTTTAATCTAAACAAAACCCAAAGTCTAAACGATGCCCTAAGGGCTGTATATATGGAGGAAGAGGGGGGAATTTCGTGGCCCTTGGTGGAGGGGTCCGAAATCAACCCTATCTCTTGTTTCCCCACACATACGGACTCTAAAAATAGCCTATACTTATGTATTTCGAAATTACATGGGCCTGGCCCAATAATAAGGTGACGCAGCACCTAAAATAGCCTCGGGACGAAATTTATGAAGTGGCATCTTGTACATTTCGTCCAAGGCTTCATGCACCCATTATGGTGGCTTCAAAGTCCTGAAATCATCACTTGTAACTCCGTTCTTGTTTCCCTTGCGCATGCCATCATCTCCATGCTTGTTCTTGCTCCAATGTTCATCCTTCTCCAAGCTAGGCCCTTCATTTGTAAGCAAAACAAATGTATCCAATTTAGGCAGCATCATATTCTCATGAACATTAGAATCATTACCAAGAAACGAAAGTACCTGGTAATTTAGTTGGCGTGCACGAGCTCTAGTAATTGGTCCAATATGTATAGGAGCAGGGGCTGTGGGTGTAACAATTGTATTGATGTCCTCATCAATGCATATGCATGCTCCAGAAGGGAAAGCATGATCAAGGCATCAACTTGGCAAACCAAGTATGCCGCTGGAAATATGAGGTGATTTCGGATCAACTTGACATGTCTGTGATCACTGGAAATGGAAGCACGGTTTGCAAAAGGCAAGCGAAACAAGAATGACGCAAATCTGCGATTAACAGCATGATAGCACTTAGGATGCAACAAGAAACTAAGCTACTGCACTCCAACATAGCAACAAAGCATATGGCAGTGATATACAAGAGATGTTTGTCAAAACATGAACACTGAGCTATGGCTAAATCACTCAAGAACAGGTTCAAACAAGCATGACAAAAGTGCAAAAGATATCAGCATCACAGACATGTCAAAAACAACATCAGGAAGCAATGTTTAGAGCTAGCAAACAACATGCTACAAGAACATATCCTGGCAAAAAAAGGTTTTACTAAATGCATAGAACAAAAATCCCTTACTGAACATGAGCCAAAATACACAGAAGATATGATGGCAGCCATGTAAACATAGCAAGTTTTATTAACAGTTTCAGACAGTGAAAAACAGAGCATGGCATAAACAGAATTATGATATCAATTTTGCGAGCTCATGCCACTCACGACCAAACATTAAATGACAACATAAGCATACCAATAGGACGATGACATGTTCATGAAGCTAACCATGGAAAGAGCAGGTCCATAGGATGCATGGATCACTAGAACCAACCAAGGCAATATTGATTAACATGTTCACGTTCTGCCAGGAACATTTTATAGCAAAGGTAGAGCAAGATAATGAAATGCTAGAGCACTCCATAATTGCATGCAGGGGCATGATTGGATAGACTGATGAGGATATCAATACAATTGTTACACCCACAGCCCCTGCTGCTATACATACTGGACCAATTACTAGAGCTCGTGCACGCCAACTAAATTACCAGGTACTTTCGTTTCTTGGTAATGATTCTAATGTTCATGAGAATATGATGCTGCCTAAATTGGATACATTTGTTTTGCTTACAAATGAAGGGCCTAGCTTGGAGAAGGATGAACATTGGAGCAAGAACAAGCATGGAGATGATGGCATGCGCAAGGGAAACAAGAACGGAGTTACAAGTGATGATTTCAGGACTTTGAAGCCACCATAATGGGTGCATGAAGCCTTGGACGAAATATACAAGATGCCACTTCATAAATTTCGTCCCGAGGCTATTTTAGGTGCTGCGTCACCTTATTATTGGGCCAGGCCCATGTAATTTCGAAATACATAAGTATAGGCTATTTTTAGTGTCCGTATGTGTGGGGAAACAAGAGATAGGGTTGATTTCGGACCCCTCCACCAAGGGCCACGAAATTCCCCCCTCTTCCTCCATATATACAGCCCTTAGGGCATCGTTTAGACTTTGGGTTTTGTTTAGATTAAAAGTTCGCCATAGCTGCAACTTCGCGTACTTCGTTTGTGTTCAACGACCAGACAAAGGCGTCACAGAACCCCACCTTGATCAATAAAGCTTTCATCTTATATTCGCAATATCCAGATTGCAATCTTAGTTTCTTGCTTGTTCTTCGTTTGCTCGCAGGAAACAGACCCTCGTGGTCAGGTTGATCGTGCTCCGGCGTGGTCAATAACCTCTCGGAGTTGGTTTAGCGATTGCTAAGGCGCGACGTCCTCGCACGTTCGTAGTCGGATCGTCAAAGTCGACTTCCACCAAAGCGATATCCATCATCTCATCGAAAGACGGGACACCTTTGCTTCTATCAAGTGGTATCAGATTTCCAGGTTGCTCGGTGAGATTTTAGAGTTTTTCGTAGTTTAGATCGAGTCTGTTCTTCATACCTATAGTCCACGAAAAAGCCACAAAAAAAATAAAAAATTAGGGTTAGTTCATCATATCCGAACCAATCTGAGCCTTGCATAATCTTTTTAGGGTTTTGCTTTGTTGAATTTGCGGTTACATCGTCGTGTCTAGTTGCTGGTCTTAGAGTCTAGTCTTTTAGAGTTTCGAGTTCTGGTCATAAGTTGTCACGCCGCCGCCGCACCATCATCATCGCCCCTGCCATCTACCACCACCGCACCGAATCCGTATCCATATACCACCACCAATCCGTGTCCATATACCACCACCGATCCATATCCATATACTACCACCGCTACCACCACCGCTGCCATATACCACCACCATATATCCACCACCAATCCGAGTTGTTTGCTTATTAGGTTTGTTTTCGGGATCCATCTAGATTCCGATTCGTGTTTCCTTGCCGGAGTAGGTTTCGGAAAAAAAAAAGAGTCGGGTAGCCACGCTCCGTTTAGGCCCAAAATTTTTCGAAAACGCATTTTTCGAAAAAATTTCTGGCTATCCTATTTTTAGGTGTTTCTGAGTGTTTTGAGACAGGTGCCATTATAGGAAGTTTTTTTTGACCCGTTTCCAGTTTTTGGGTCAGGGCAGTCAAAAAAAAAAAATTGGTCGAAAAAAATTTCGTGCCCATCCTGTCAGTTTGAGCTAAGAAGAGTTTTGAGACACTCGCCATTATAGTGATTTTTCAAAAAAAAAAAAAGAGCGGAAAAAAAATTCCAGAGTGTGCTTTTTCCTTGTTTACGTGCCGCGCCGTGATTTTGTTAGTGTTCTAGGCTCGCGTCTCTAGCACAGTCTAGCCTAGGACCAGCACAGTACCGTCGTTGAGCGTTTATTCAACTTTGCATCTCTGAATTGATTATTGCTGACCCTTTTTGCTACCATATTATAAGCCTTCCCAGCTCCACATACATCTACGTCGTGCGTTTGACTCTCCCTGGTAATCGCTCTATCCAAGCTTTGAGAGTTTTTGACTACAACGGTTGCCGATCACCGCCTGCTGCTGGGTAAGAACTGGTAAGAATTTGAGATTTGCTTGACGGATTTGTGACACCCACCACCACCACTTGTTCGTAGTCTGTCGGATCATATTCTTGTGTGTTTCTATTGCTGCTAACCATGCCAGGATCACAAGCCGACGAGATTGACTGGGAGAATTTATCGAACAAGGAGCTTCATGATAAGTTTCAGCAAATGATGACTGAACAGGTGCAAGATGTGCTGAACAATTTTGAAGAGGCCATGGAGAAGATCACTGGCCTTGAGAAGACGTTCGAAACAAAGCTCGATAACAAGTTTAATGAATTGCTCGCGCGTCTTCCACCACCACCACCCGCTGCACCTAACGCACCTCTCCAACAACAACAACGACTACCTCCACGTCGCGAAGCAGACCTCCGCCGAGCAAGCCGTGTTCCTCTTGCGTTTGGCCAAACTGTTGGTGCTGCTGTTGATACTTCTGTGGCTCCTGCTGCTGATGTGGAGGAGGATGATTATGTGGGAGATTATGAGGATGAGGTTGATCAAAATCAGATCTACGAGCAGCCACCAGCACCACCACCAGCAGGTCGACCTCAGGTATATATTCGTAATGGTAGGCCTGCACCACCACCTCAGGTACGCGATGATGTCCATATTCCTAAACTGAAATTGAATATTCCACCATTTGAGGGTAGATATGTTCCTGATATATATCTTACTTGGGAGTTAGAAACTGAACAACGATTTACATGTTTACAATATCCTGAGGAGAGACGAGTTGCTGCTGCTGTTTGTGCTTTCACTAGTTTTGCATGTGTATGGTGGTCTGAACATTGTAGATTATATCCTATTCCAACTACTTGGGCTGCTTTGAAAACTGCTATGCGTACGCGTTGGGTTCCACCATATTACCAACGTGAATTGCTTCAAAAATTGCAGCGTTTAAGACAAGGGAAAAACTCTGTAGAAGAATATTATCAGGAATTACAAACTGGCATGATTAGATGTGGTATTGTTGAGGAGAATGAAGCTATGCTTGCACGTTTTCTGGGTGGATTAAATAGAGAGATTCAGACCATTCTAGACTATAAGGAGTATACCAATATCACTCTTTTATTCCATCTTGCTTGTAAAGCTGAACGTGAAGTGCAGGATCGACAAGCATTGGGGCGAACTAACTTTTCTGCAGGCCGACCTTCATCATGGACACCACGTGCATCTTCTACTTCAACTGCACCAGCACCTCCATCCGGTGCCACCTCCAGCCGTGATACAAGAAAACAGGCACAACCACCATTATCTGATGAGGACATCAATACAATTGTTACACCCACAGCCCCTGCTGCTATACATACTGGACCAATTACTAGAGCTCGTGCACGCCAACTAAATTACCAGGTACTTTCGTTTCTTGGTAATGATTCTAATGTTCATGAGAATATGATGCTGCCTAAATTGGATACATTTGTTTTGCTTACAAATGAAGGGCCTAGCTTGGAGAAGGATGAACATTGGAGCAAGAACAAGCATGGAGATGATGGCATGCGCAAGGGGAACAAGAACGGAGTTACAAGTGATGATTTCAGGACTTTGAAGCCACCATAATGGGTGCATGAAGCCTTGGGCGAAATATACAAGATGCCACTTCATAAATTTCGTCCCGAGGCTATTTTAGGTGCTGCGTCACCTTATTATTGGGCCAGGCCCATGTAATTTCGAAATACATAAGTATAGGCTATTTTTAGAGTCCGTATGTGTGGGGAAACAAGAGATAGGGTTGATTTCGGACCCCTCCACCAAGGGCCACGAAATTCCCCCCCTCTTCCTCCATATATACAGCCCTTAGGGCATCGTTTAGACTTTGGGTTTTGTTTAGATTAAAAGTTCGCCATAGCTGCAACTTCGCGTACTTCGTTTGTGTTCAACGACCAGACAAAGGCGTCACAGAACCCCACCTTGATCAATAAAGCTTCCATCTTATATTCGCAATATCCAGATTGCAATCTTAGTTTCTTGCTTGTTCTTCGTTTGCTCACAGGAAACAGACCCTCGTGGTCAGGTTGATCGTGCTCCGGCGTGGTCAATAACCTCTCGGAGTTGGTTTAGCGATTGCTAAGGCGCGACGTCCTCGCACGTTCGTAGTCGGATCGTCAAAGTCGACTTCCACCAAAGCGATATCCATCATCTCATCGAAAGATCGGGACCCTCGCCTCTATCAAGTGGTATCAGATTTCCAGGTTGCTCGGTGAGATTTTACAGTTTTTCGTAGTTTAGATCGAGTCTGTTCTTCATACCTATAGTCCACGAAAAAGCCACAAAAAAATTTTTAGGGTTAGTTCATCATATCCGAACCAATCTGAGCCTTGCATAATCTTTTTAGGGTTTTGCTTTGTTGAATTTGCGGTTGCATCGTCGTGTCTAGTTGCTGGTCTTAGAGTCTAGTCTTTTAGAGTTTCGAGTCCTGGTCATAAGTTGTCACGCCGCCGCCGCACCATCATCATCGCCCCTGCTGTCTACCACCACCGCTCTGAATCCGTATCCATATACCACCACCAATCCGTGTCCATATACCACCACCGATCCATATCCATATACTACCACCGCTACCACCACCGCTGCCATATACCACCACCATATATCCACCACCAATCCGAGTTCCTTGCTTATTAGGGTTGTTTTCGAGATCCATCTAGATTCTGATTCGTGTTTCCTTGCCGGAGTAGGTTTCGGAAAAAAAAAGAAAAAAAAAAGAGTCGGGTAGCCACGCTCCGTTTAGGCCCAAAATTTTTCGAAAACGCATTTTTCGAAAAATTTTCTGGCTATCCTATTTTTAGGTGTTTCTGAGTGTTTTGAGACAGGTGCCATTATAGGAAGTTTTTTTTGACCCGTTTCCAGTTTTTGGGTCCGGGCAGTCAAAAAAAAAACATTGGTTAAAAAAATTTCGTGCCCATCCTGTCAGTTTGAGTTAAGAAGAGTTTTGAGACACTCGCCATTATAGTGATTTTTTTCGCAAAAAAAAAAGCAGCGCAAAAAAAAAAGAGCGCAAAAAAAAAAGAGCGAAAAAAAAAATTTTCAGAGTGTGCTTTTCCCTTGTTTATGTGCCGCGCCATGATTTTGTTAGTGTTCTAGGCTCGCGTCTCTAGCACAGTCTAGCCTAGGACCAGCACAGTACCGTCGTTGAGCGTTTATTCAACTTTGCATCTCTGAATTGATTATTGCTGACCCTTTTTGCTACCATATTATAAGCCTTCCCAGCTCCACATACATCTACGTCGTGCGTTTGACTCTCCCTGGTAATCGCTCTATCCAAGCTTTGAGAGTTTTTGACTACAACGGTTGCTGATCACCGCCTGCTGCTGGGTAAGAACTGGTAAGAATTTGAGATTTGCTTGACGGATTTGTGACACCCACCACCACCACTTGTTCGTAGTCTGTAGGATCATATTCTTGTGTGTTTCTATTGCTGCTAACCATGCCAGGATCACAAGCTGACGAGATTGACTGGGAGAATTTATCGAACAAGGAGCTTCATGATAAGTTTCAGCAAATGATGACTGAACAGGTGCAAGATGTGCTGAACAATTTTGAAGAGGCCATGGAGAAGATCACTGGCTTTGAGAAGACGTTCGAAACAAAGCTCGATAACAAGTTTAATGAATTGCTTGCGCGTCTTCCACCACCACCATCCGCTGCAGCTAACGCACCTCTCCAACAGCAACAACAACGACTACCTGCACGTCGCGAAGCAGACCTCCGCCGAGCAAGCCGTGTTCCTCTTGCGTTTGGCCAAACTGTTGGTGCTGCTGTTGATACTTCTGTGGCTCCTGCTGCTGATGCGGAGGAGGAGGATTATGTGGGAGATTATGAGGATGAGGTTGATCAAAATCAACACTACGTGCAGCCACCTGTACCACCACCAGCAGGTCGACCTCAGGTATATATTCGTAATGGTAGGCCTACACCACCACCTCAGGTACGAGATGATGTCCATATTCCTAAACTGAAATTGAATATTCCACCATTTGAGGGTAGATATGTTCCTGATATATATCTTACTTGGGAGTTAGAAACTGAACAACGATTTACATGTTTACAATATCCTGAGGAGAGACGAGTTGCTGCTGCTGTTTGTGCTTTCACTAGTTTTGCATGTGTATGGTGGTCTGAACATTGTAGATTGTATCCTATTCCAACTACTTGGGCCGCTTTGAAAACTGCTATGCGTACGCGTTGGGTTCCACCATATTATCAAGGTGAATTGCTTCAAAAATTACAGCGCTTAAGACAAGGAAAAAATTCTGTAGAAGAATATTATCAGGAATTACAAACTGGCATGATTAGATGTGGTATTGTTGAGGAGAATGAAGCTATGCTTGCACATTTTCTGGGTGGATTAAATAGAGAGATTCAGACCATTCTAGACTATAAGGACTATACTAATATCACTCGTTTATTCCATCTTGCTTGTAAAGCTGAACGTGAAGTGCAGGATCGACAAGCATTGGGGCGAACTAACTTTTCTGCAGGCCGACCTTCATCATGGACACCACGTGCATCTTCTACTTCAACTGCACCAGCACCTCCATCCGGTGCCACCTCCAGCCGTGATACAAGAAAACAGGCACAACCACCATTATCTGCCAAGAGCGCACCTACGGGGCCTGCACAGCGTTCTTCTTCTTCCATGGCATCAACAGGGCACACAAGTGATATTATTTGTCATCGTTGTAAGGGAGGAGGTCATTATGCGAGAGAATGCAAATCTCCGCGTGTGATGATTGCTACCGCGGATGGTGGATATGAGTCTGCTAGTGACTATGATGAGGAGACTTTGGCTCTTATTACACGTGAAGAACATGGTGGAGATGATTCTGATCATGAGACGCAATACATGGCTCCTGAAGACGCTGACAGGTATGAATGTTTAGTTGCTCAACGTGTTTTGAGTGTGCAGGTCACACAAGCTGAGCAAAATCAGAGGCACAATTTGTTCCATACCAAGGGAGTTGTGAAGGAACGTTCTGTGCGCGTCATCATAGACGGAGGGAGCTGCAACAACATGGCTAGCATGGAGATGGTGGAGAAGCTTTCTCTCACCACAAGACCACATCCACATCCTTACTACATCCAATGGTTCAACAACAGCGGCAAGGTTAAGGTAACACGTACTATTCGTGTGCATTTTAGTATCTCTACATATGCTGATTATGTTGATTGTGATGTGGTACCTATGCAAGCATGTTCCTTATTACTTGGTAGACCATGGCAATTTGATAAAAATTCTGTACACCATGGTAGAAACAATCACTATACTCTTGTTCATAAGGATAGAAATATTACTTTGCTTCCTATGACTCCTGATTCCATTTTGAAAGATGATATTAATAGAGCTAATAAAGCACAACAGGAGAAGAATAAGAGTGAAAATCAGATTGTGGCAAAAGAATTTGAGCAACAAATGAAGCCTAATAATAAACCATCTAGTGTTGCTTCTGAAATTAAATTGAAAAGTGCATGTTTATTTGCCACCAAATCTCATATTGATGAGCTAGATTTCAGCAAATCTGTTTGCTATGCTTTTGTGTGCAAAGATGCATTATTTTCATTCGAGGACGTGCCTTCCTCTTTGCCTCCTGCTGTCACTAACATTTTGCAGGAGTTCGCTGACGTTTTTCCACAAGACGTGCCACCGGGATTACCTCCTATTCGAGGGATTGAGCATCAGATTGACTTAATTCCCGGTGCTTCACTGCCAAACCGTGCACCATACCGTACCAATCCAGAGGAGACGAAGGAGATTATGCGTCAAGTACAAGAGCTTCTCGACAAAGGTTATATACGCGAATCCCTTAGTCCTTGTGCTGTTCCTATTATTCTAGTGCCGAAAAAGGATGGTACATCACGTATGTGTGTTGATTGTAGAGGCATTAATAATATTACTATTCGTTATCGTCATCCTATTCCTAGGCTAGATGATATGCTTGATGAATTGAGTGGCTCTGCAATATTCTCCAAAGTTGATTTGCGTAGTGGCTACCATCAAATTCGTATGAAATTGGGAGATGAATGGAAAACAGCATTTAAAACTAAGTTTGGATTATATGAGTGGTTAGTCATGCCTTTTGGGTTAACTAATGCACCTAGTACTTTCATGAGATTAATGAACGAAGTTTTACGTGCTTTCATTGGAAGATTTGTGGTAGTTTACTTTGATGACATATTGATTTATAGCAGATCTTTGGAGGAACATTTGGAACATTTACGTGCTGTTTTTATTGCTCTACGTGATGCACGTTTGTTTGGTAACCTTGGGAAGTGCACCTTTTGCACCGACCGAGTATCTTTTCTTGGCTATGTTGTTACTCCACAGGGAATTGAAGTTGATAAAGCCAAGATTGAAGCTATTGAGAGTTGGCCGCAGCCCAAAACGGTCACACAAGTGAGGAGTTTTCTTGGCCTCGCTGGATTCTATAGGCGTTTTGTGAGAGATTTCAGCACCATTGCTGCACCTCTCAATGAGCTTACAAAGAAAGATGTGCCTTTTCTTTGGGGTACCGCACAGGAAGAAGCCTTCACGGTATTGAAAGATAAGTTGACACATGCTCCTTTACTCCAACTTCCTGACTTTAATAAGACTTTTGAGCTTGAATGTGATGCTAGTGGAATTGGATTAGGAGGTGTGTTATTACAAGATGGCAAACCTGTTGCATACTTTTCTGAAAAATTGAGTGGGCCTAGTCTGAATTATTCTACTTATGATAAAGAATTATATGCTCTTGTTCGGACTTTAGAAACATGGCAACATTATTTATGGCCCAAAGAATTTGTTATACATTCTGATCATGAATCTTTGAAACATATTAAAAGTCAAGCTAAACTGAATCGTAGACATGCTAAATGGGTTGAATTCATTGAGACTTTCCCTTATGTCATTAAACACAAGAAGGGAAAAGAAAATGTTATTGCTGATGCATTGTCTCGTCGCTATACTATGCTTTCACAACTTGACTTCAAAATATTTGGTTTGGAGACCATCAAAGATCAATATGTGCATGATGCTGATTTTAAAGATGTAATGCAGAATTGTAAAGAAGGAAGAATGTGGAACAAGTTTGTCGTTAACGATGGATTTGTGTTTCGTGCTAACAAGCTATGCATTCCAGCTAGCTCCGTTCGTCTTTTGTTGTTGCAGGAGGCGCATTGATAGAGGCAAAGGTGTCCCGTCTTTCGATGAGATGGTGGATTTCGCTTTGGTGGCAGTCGACTTTGACGATCCGACTACGAACGTGCGAGGACGTCGCGCCTTAGCAATCGCTAAACCAACTCCGAGAGGTTATTGACCATGCCGGAGCACGATCAACCTGACCACGAGGGTCTGTTTCCTGCGAGCAAACGAAGAACAAGCAAGAAACTGAGATTGTAATCTGGATATTGCGAATATAAGATGAAAGCTTTATTGATCAAGGTGGGGTTCTGTGACGCCTTTGTCTGGTCGTTGAACACAAAAGAAGTACGCGAAGTTGCAGCTATGGCGAACTTTTAATCTAAACAAAACCCAAAGTCTAAACGATGCCCTAAGGGCTGTATATATGGAGGAAGAGGGGGGAATTTCGTGGCCCTTGGTGGAGGGGTCCGAAATCAACCCTATCTCTTGTTTCCCCACACATACGGACTCTAAAAATAGCCTATACTGATGTATTTCGAAATTACATGGGCCTGGCCCAATAATAAGGTGACGCAGCACCTAAAATAGCCTCGGGACGAAATTTATGAAGTGGCATCTTGTATATTTCGTCCAAGGCTTCATGCACCCATTATGGTGGCTTCAAAGTCCTGAAATCATCACTTGTAACTCCGTTCTTGTTCCCCTTGCGCATGCCATCATCTCCATGCTTGTTCTTGCTCCAATGTTCATCCTTCTCCAAGCTAGGCCCTTCATTTGTAAGCAAAACAAATGTATCCAATTTAGGCAGCATCATATTCTCATAAACATTAGAATCATTACCAAGAAACGAAAGTACCTGGTAATTTAGTTGGCGTGCACGAGCTCTAGTAATTGGTCCAGTATGTATAGCAGCAGGGGCTGTGGGTGTAACAATTGTATTGATGTCCTCATCAGTGCACCTCTCGTGACGGTTGTGGTATTTGCAAAGGTGGTGGCACGTCTCCCGCGATCGACAAAGCCCATGAATTGACTCTGGATCCTGTCATGATTAGTAGAACAAGAAACAAAACCCAAAAATAATGTTCCTATAACTACTAGGATGTGGTGGTAAAACGCTCACAGTAAAGCAAATATCAATGTCTTACAAGTTCTTACCATGCAGCAGGCGGTGATCGGCAACCAGCGGTGTCAAGTAACTCCGAATATTGAGTAAAGCGATTGCCAGGGGAGCGTACGTATACACGGTGTAGAAATATGTGGAGCTGGGTTGGCTATATATGGTAGCAAAAGATTAGCAATAATCAATTCAAAGATGCAATGTTGAATAAACGCTCAACGACGGTACTGTGCTGGTCCTAGGCTAGACCGGACTAGAGACGCGAGCCTAGAACACTAATGAGGTCACGGCGTAGCACAACTAGCATCAATGAAGGATACTAAGTAGCTCTTGACAGCAAGATATAAGTGAAGATCACAACGGCAGTGAAGATAATGATGAAAAACAACTGCCAAGCAGGATATACAACAACTCTCGAGTGTCCCGATAGAGGCGGGGGTGTCCCGATCTTTCGGTGAGATGATAACTATCGAGTTGGTGGAGACGACTTTGACGATCCGACTACAAACGTGCACGACGTTGCGCCTTAGCAATCGCTAAACCAATCTCCTGAGGTTACTGACGATGCCGGAAGCACGGTCAGCCTGACCACGAAGGTCTATTCCTGCAAGCAATCGAAGAACGAGCAAGAATATGATAAAGCAATCTGAATATTGCAAATATATATGAGGTATTGATAATGGTGGGGATGTGTAAGCGGTCTTGGTCTGGTCGTTGGACACAAACGAAGTACACGAAGTTGCAATGGCTAACTTTTAACTAAACAAATCCCAAGGAAAAGCTACTAGATGGATCTACTTATATAGGAGCAAGGGGTGGCGGCCAAGGAGGTGGGAGGACGTCCCAAGGCAGCCTAAAACTAAATCTAGGTCGTACAAGGCCAATGGGCCCAAGTGGAGGTGATGTAACACCTTTGGACTTGTAGTTTGACTCGGATTCTGCTGCAGCATCAGATTGTTTCGTCCACAACTCAACGCTCCGGACTAATTTGAAGGTGATTCCAATTGGGTTGGAAAGTGCACGAAATCTAGTTTCCAACAAAAAAAGAATCACCCAATTCGGAGTCCGTATGAAAAACTTGTGTCTGTTTTGAGTCAGGTGTGTCTGTGTAGTCCGAATCTGAATCCAGAACGTGAGAGACTTGGACTCTATCTTCTCTTGGGCCAAAAGTGACGTGAGAGAACTTTTTGGACAGCAAATAAACATCTCTTTCTTCCTTATCTTCATATGTGGATTGTACAAATGTCCCATACACCTGCAATTAGACAAAACACAAAAGTGTGTGAAGTATTTTTGTTCTGGATAACATAAATAGATTATTGAATAGTTTGCACTAGAAATCACCTGACAAATATGCATATATGCAATATTTTTGGTCATATCCAAGGTAGTCATGTCCTCATCAGATTCTAATGTTCATGAGAATATGATGCTGCCTAAATTGGATACATTTGTTTTGCTTACAAATGAAGGGCCTAGCTTGGAGAAGGATGAACATTGGAGCAAGAACAAGCATGGAGATGATGGCATGCGCAAGGGGAACAAGAATGGAGTTACAAGTGATGATTTCAGGACTTTGAAGCCACCATAATGGGTGCATGAAGCCTTGGACGAAATATACAAGATGCCACTTCATAAATTTCGTCCCGAGGCTATTTTAGGTGCTGCGTCACCTTATTATTGGGCCAGGCCCATGTAATTTCGAAATACATAAGTATAGGCTATTTTTAGAGTCTGTATGTGTGGGGAAACAAGAGATAGGGTTGATTTCGGACCCCTCCACCAAGGGCCACGAAATTCCCCCCCTCTTCCTCCATATATACAGCCCTTAGGGCATCGTTTAGACTTTGGGTTTTGTTTAGATTAAAAGTTCGCCATAGCTGCAACTTCGCGTACTTCGTTTGTGTTCAACGACCAGACAAAGGCGTCACAGAACCCCACCTTGATCAATAAAGCTTCCATCTTATATTCGCAATATCCAGATTGCAATCTTAGTTTCTTGCTTGTTCTTCGTTTGCTCGCAGGAAACAGACCCTCGTGGTCAGGTTGATCGTGCTCCGGCGTGGTCAATAACCTCTCGGAGTTGGTTTAGCGATTGCTAAGGCGCGACGTCCTCGCACGTTCGTAGTCGGATCGTCAAAGTCGACTTCCACCAAAGCGATATCCATCATCTCATCGAAAGATCGGGACCCTCGCCTCTATCATAGACCATAGCCACATGTTCAAAACATCCTCACTGAAGTATCCCAAAATAATCATGGATCTTAGTGTAGCATCAAGTTTTCATGGCATCAAAATAACAGCAGGAAAAGGACTTACCAAAATGCTAAGTCCCTGAAAAAGCAACATCACGAAGCCTAGTTTGCATGCTTGTGCTAGTCACCACATAGATAAAAAAATACAAGACTTGCACCCTTGTAAAGATGGCATGATGTAGTTCAAAACACATGTACACCTCATGCTCACATGGTGCACACATCAAATGCAACAAAATGACAAATCATCATGATCTGATAAGTACCAGCAGCTAACATTTTATAGCACTCTTGCATCAATGAAAATGGCATCATAATGGACAGTAACATGTATGAAAATGCTTCTAACATGAAGAGCTCAACGAGACGAACAATTTGACATATCATATGCATGATTTGCAGCACCGAGCACCGAGATATGACATGATGAAGTAGGCATGAAAATATTAGGGGGTTTCGGGACTTTGAGAAAATCAACCTCTTAGTTTCAGATCTAGGGTTTGCACGGATCACGGAGGCGGCGGCGGATCTCGCGGGATCCTCGCCAGACAAGTGGTGGGAGTTGGTCGGGCAAGCGTCATAGATGGCCGGGGAAGCGCGGGGCACCGGATCCGGTCGCCGGAGCGCTCGCCGACGACGAGGGCGGCGCAGAGGTGACGCGGTGGTGTTGGGCGGCGCAGCGGCGGAGGTGGCCGGGTGGCGCGGCGCGGCGGTGGAGAGGCGAGACGGCGGCGCGGCGAAGTGTGTCGGCGGCAGCTGGCGTGTCGGCGGCAGCGATGGAGGTGGCCGGGCGGCGCGGGGACCCGGGGACGCAGGGCGTCTCGGGCCTCGTGGGCCCGTTGCGAGCTTGCAGGCAGGCAGCACGCGGGGCAGCGGATCTACCATGTGGCGGTGTGGGATTAGCTGCGGGCGGCGGCGAAGGCTTTGTCCGGCGGAGTTGGACATGTTCGGTGGCGGCGGGGGCGATTTCTAGTGTTTGGACTGCGGGAATTTCGGGGAGGGACGCATATTTATAGGTAGAGGGAGGTAGGAATGTCCAAATGAGGTGTGGTTTTCGCCCACACAATCATGATCTGATGGCGGAGGACATGGAGATGGTTTAGATGATTATTGGGATGTTTTGGAGGGGCGTTGGGCTGCAACACACAAGAGGCTTTTACGGTTACCCGGATAACCGTTGGAGCATCAAACGACCTCCAAATGGAACGAAATTTGACAGGCGGTCTACCGGTGGTGTACCAAGGCCACTTGACAAATCTCGACCCATTCCAAGAACATTTAACTCCCGCACACGAAAAGAGACAAGAGGGGTGCATCGGGTGCATGTGGGAGTGTCGGATTGTGAAATGGACAACAGGGAAAATGCTCAGATGCATGACACGAACACGTATGCAAATGCGATGCACATGATGACATGATATGAAATTCATGACATGAACAAAATGCAAAACAAAAGACAAAAACCCAACCACGAAGGAAATCTCATAACATAAAGCCAAAAATGGCAAGAGTCGGAGTTACAAATATGGCAAGTTACATCCGGGATGTTACAACACTCCACCACTACAAGAGGATCTCGTCCCGAGATCTAGGACTGAAAGAACTCCGGATATTCAGAATGAAGGTGATCCTCGCGTTCCCAGGTGGCTTCTCGGTCGGAATGGTGTGAACACTTCATTTTCAGGAATTTGATTGACTTGTTGCGAGTCTTGCGCTCGGTTTCTTCAAGAATAGCAACGGGATGCTCATGATAAGACAAATCTTCTTGAATATCATTCTCTTCGAAGTTGATAGTGCGCTTAGGAGTCTTGAAGCACTTGCGAAGTTGTGACACGTGAAACACATCATGCACATTAGCATAGTTGGACGGAAGCTCAAGTTGATAGGCGAGGTCGCCTCTTTTGCCAATGATCTTGAAAGGACCCACATATCTTGGGGCAAGCTTCCCTTTGATACCGAAGCAATGAGTACCTTTCATTGGAGAGACATGGAGGTAGACATGGTCTCCGATCTCGAAAGCCAAGTCATGGTACTTCCTATCATAGTAACTCTTCTGACGCGATTGCGCGGCTTTGAGATTTTCACGGATGACTTTACACATTTCTTCAGCCTTTGTGATCAAGTCATTGCCAAGAAGTTGGCATTCACCAGCCTCTGACCAATTGAGAGGAGTGCGACACTTTCTGCCATAGAGGATTTCGAATGGGGCCTTGCCTGAACTTGCTTGGAAGTTGTTGTTGTAGGAGAACTCGGCATAAGGAAGACAATCTTCCCACATCATACCGAAGGAAATGACACAAGCCCTGAGCATATCTTCAAGGATTTGATTGACTCGCTCGACTTGGCCACTAGTTTGAGGATGGAAAGCTATGCTGAAGCCAATGGTTGTGCCCATGGCTGATGAGGACATGACTACCTTGGATATGACCAAAAATATTGCATATATGCATATTTGTCAGGTGATTTCTAGTGCAAACTATTCAATAATCTATTTATGTTATCCAGAACAAAAATACTTCACACACTTCTGTGTTTTGTCTAATTGCAGGTGTATGGGACATTTGTACAATCCACATATGAAGATAAGGAAGAAAGAGATGTTTATTTGCTGTCCAAAAAGTTCTCTCACGTCACTTTTGGCCCAAGAGAAGATAGAGTCCAAGTCTCTCACGTTCTGGATTCAGATTCGGACTGCACAGACATACCTGACTCAAAACGCACACAAGTTTTTCATACGGACTCCGAATTGGGTGATTCTTTTTTTGTTGGAAACTAGATTTCGTGCACTTTCCAACCCAATTGGAATCACCTTCAAATTAGTCCGGAGCGTTGAGTTGTGGACGAAACAATCTGATGCTGCAGCAGAATCCGAGTCAAACTACAAGTCCAAAGGTGTTACATCACCTCCACTTGGGCCCATTGGCCTTGTACGACCTAGATTTAGTTTTAGGCTGCCTTGGGACGTCCTCCCACCTCCTTGGCCGCCACCCCTTGCTCCTATATAAGTAGATCCATCTAGTAGCTTTTCCTTGGGATTTGTTTAGTTAAAAGTTAGCCATTGCAACTTCGTGTACTTCGTTTGTGTCCAACGACCAGACCAAGACCGCTTACACATCCCCACCATTATCAATACCTCATATATATTTGCAATATTCAGATTGCTTTATCATATTCTTGCTCGTTCTTCGATTGCTTGCAGGAATAGACCTTCGTGGTCAGGCTGACCGTGCTTCCGGCATCGTCAGTAACCTCAGGAGATTGGTTTAGCGATTGCTAAGGCGCAACGTCGTGCACGTTTGTAGTCGGATCGTCAAAGTCGTCTCCACCAACTCGATAGTTATCATCTCACCGAAAGATCGGGACACCCCCGCCTCTATCGGGACACTCGAGAGTTGTTGTATATCCTGCTTGGCAGTTGTTTTTCATCATTATCTTCACTGCCGTTGTGATCTTCACTTATATCTTGCTGTCAAGAGCTACTTAGTATCCTTCATTGATGCTAGTTGTGCTACGCCGTGACCTCATTAGTGTTCTAGGCTCGCGTCTCTAGTCCGGTCTAGCCTAGGACCAGCACAGTACCGTCGTTGAGCGTTTATTCAACATTGCATCTTTGAATTGATTATTGCTAATCTTTTGCTACCATATATAGCCAACCCAGCTCCACATATTTCTACACCGTGTATACGTACGCTCCCCTGGCAATCGCTTTACTCAATATTCGGAGTTACTTGACACCGCTGGTTGCCGATCACCGCCTGCTGCATGGTAAGAACTTGTAAGACATTGATATTTGCTTTACTGTGAGCGTTTTACCACCACATCCTAGTAGTTATAGGAACATTATTTTTTGGTTTTTGTTTCTTGTTCTACTAATCATGACAGGATCCAGAGTCAATTTGATAGAGGCAAAGGTGTCCCGTCTTTCGATGAGATGGTGGATTTCGCTTTGGTGGAAGTCGACTTTGACGATCCGACTACGAACGTGTGAGGACGTCGCGCCTTAGCAATCGCTAAACCAACTCCGAGAGGTTATTGACCACGCCGGAGCACGATCAACCTGACCACGAGGGTCTGTTTCCTGCGAGCAAACGAAGAACAAGCAAGAAACTAAGATTGCAATCTGGATATTGCGAATATAAGATGAAAGCTTTATTGATCAAGGTGGGGTTCTGTGACGCCTTTGTCTGGTCGTTGAACACAAACGAAGTACGCGAAGTTGCAGCTATGGCGAACTTTTAATCTAAACAAAACCCAAAGTCTAAACGATGCCCTAAGGGCTGTATATATGGAGGAAGAGGGGGGAATTTCGTGGCCCTTGGTGGAGGGGTCCGAAATCAACCCTATCTCTTGTTTCCCCACACATACGGACACTAAAAATAGCCTATACTTATGTATTTCGAAATTACATGGGCCTGGCCCAATAATAAGGTGACGCAGCACCTAAAATAGCCTCGGGACGAAATTTATGAAGTGGCATCTTGTATATTTCGTCCAAGGCTTCATGCACCCATTATGGTGGCTTCAAAGTCCTGAAATCATCACTTGTAACTCCGTTCTTGTTTCCCTTGCGCATGCCATCATCTCCATGCTTGTTCTTGCTCCAATGTTCATCCTTCTCCAAGCTAGGCCCTTCATTTGTAAGCAAAACAAATGTATCCAATTTAGGCAGCATCATATTCTCATGAACATTAGAATCATTACCAAGAAACGAAAGTACCTGGTAATTTAGTTGGCGTGCACGAGCTCTAGTAATTGGTCCAGTATGTATAGCAGCAGGGGTTGTGGGTGTAACAATTGTATTGATGTCCTCATCACCAGCTCCACATATTTCTACACCGTGTATACGTACGCTCCCCTGGCAATCGCTTTACTCAATATTCGGAGTTACTTGACACCGCTGGTTGCCGATCACCGCCTGCTGCATGGTAAGAACTTGTAAGACATTGATATTTGCTTTACTGTGAGCGTTTTACCACCACATCCTAGTAGTTATAGGAACATTATTTTTGGGTTTTGTTTCTTGTTCTACTAATCATGACAGGATCCAGAGTCAATTCATGGGCTTTGTCGATCGCGGGAGACGTGCCACCACCTTTGCAAATACCACAACCGTCACGAGAGGTGCACAAACATCCAAATGCACATGATCAGGTTAATGTATCTATACCACCATTTAATGGTCGTTTTAAACCTGCTTTATATATTGAATGGGAGTTCGACATAAAAAATATATTTGCTTCCCATAATTTCAATGAACATAAAAAGGTTAAGGTTGCGGTTGGTTCTTTCACTGGTTATGCTTTGGTTTGGTGTAGTGAATATTGTCGGTTACACCCTGATTATATACCTACTACTTGGGATGATTTGAAACTTGCCATGCGACATACTTTCGTCCCTGCTTATTATACTCGTGACATGATTAAGAAGTTGCAACACTTAAAACAAGGTAGTGAAACTGTAACAAAATATTATGATGATTTACAAACTACCTTGTTGCATTCCTCTTTAGAAGAAAGTGAAGATGATTTTATGGATAGATTTTGGGGAGGATTAAACCGTGATATTCAAGAGATACTAATTCATGAAGAGTGTTATCCTATGGACCATTTGTTTCATCTTGCTTGCAAAGCTGAACAGGAAATAAAACGACGTGTTGGCCACGAGGAGAACAAGCGCACGGTGCACATTCCAAGAGTTGATATGATTGTTCCTTCAACTACTAGGCATACTATGACAACCACATCCGTTGTTGTCAGGACTACATCACCTCCACCATGTGACACATCGCCCCCGAGAGTGGCTACATCATCTGAGTTGATCATAAGAGGTAATGACAAAGGTACTGATCTTCCATCTCTACATGAGAATGATGAATGCCTTGTCAATTTGAATGCACCATCTGATGAGCTACCCACTACTTTGATCACACCTCCTATTTTAGAGGACTACGTTGATAATTTGACTTTGCCATGTGATCAAACAACTAAAATACCAACAATTTTGAGTGCACCCATTGAATTAACTATTGATGCAAAAGAACCAATGTTTAATCATTTTGATATGACCTCTAATCTTGGTGATGATTCTGTGTTGAATGACTTATTGCATGTTTGCTTATTTAAGCATGTTGTAGCATGTAAATTTGATGCAAGTAAGGTTTATTCACCAATGTTGGGATGGTTTAATGATGAACATTGTCAATCTTTTGAAATGAATAAGAGCTTCACTTATATGTGCAAACTGAGTTGCAATATTTTCATGCCTTCTACTTCTTGTGCTAATTTTTTGGCTTTAGATTTTATGAACTATGCAAGTTACTCATCTATTCATGTGTCATATATGCATATTTGTCAGGTGATTTCTAGTGCAAACTATTCAATAATCTATTTATGTTATCCAGAACAAAAATACTTCACACACTTCTGTGTTTTGTCTAATTGCAGGTGTATGGGACATTTGTACAATCCACATATGAAGATAAGGAAGAAAGAGATGTTTATTTGCTGTCCAAAAAGTTCTCTCACGTCACTTTTGGCCCAAGAGAAGATAGAGTCCAAGTCTCTCACGTTCTGGATTCAGATTCGGACTGCACAGATATACCTGACTCAAAACGCACACAAGTTTTTCATACGGACTCCGAATTGGGTGATTCTTTTTTTGTTGGAAACTAGATTTCGTGCACTTTCCAACCCAATTGGAATCACCTTCAAATTCGTCCGGAGCGTTGAGTTGTGGACGAAACAATCTGATGCTGCAGCAGAATCCGAGTCAAACTACAAGTCCAAAGGTGTTACATCACCTCCACTTGGGCCCATTGGCCTTGTACGACCTAGATTTAGTTTTAGGCTGCCTTGGGACGTCCTCCCACCTCCTTGGCCGCCATCCCTTGCTCCTATATAAGTAGATCCATCTAGTAGCTTTTCCTTGGGATTTGTTTAGTTAAAAGTTAGCCAGTGCAACTTCGTGTACTTCGTTTGTGTCCAACGACCAGACCAAGACCGCTTACGGATCCCCACCATTATCAATACCTCATATATATTTGCAATATTCAGATTGCTTTATCATATTCTTGCTCGTTCTTCGATTGCTTGCAGGAATAGACCTTCGTGGTCAGGCTGACCGTGCTTCCGGCATCGTCAGTAACCTCAGGAGATTGGTTTAGCGATTGCTAAGGCGCAACGTCGTGCACGTTTGTAGTCGGATTGTCAAAGTCGTCTCCACCAAATCGATAGTTATCATCTCATCGAAAGATCGGGACCCTCGCCTCTATCACAATGGTGCTGAAATCTCTCACAAAACGCCTATAGAATCCAGCGAGGCCAAGAAAACTCCTCACTTGTGTGACCGTTTTGGGCTGCGGCCAACTCTCAATAGCTTCAATCTTGGCTTTGTCAACTTCAATTCCCTGTGGAGTAACAACATAGCCAAGAAAAGATACTCGGTCGGTGCAAAAGGTGCACTTCCCAAGGTTACCAAACAAACGTGCATCACGTAGAGCAATAAAAACAGCACGTAAATGTTCCAAATGTTCTTCCAAAGATCTGCTATAAATCAGTATATCATCAAAATAGACTACCACAAATCGTCCAATGAAAGCACGTAAAACTTCGTTCATTAGTCTCATGAAAGTACTAGGCGCATTAGTTAACCCAAAAGGCATGACTAACCACTCATATAATCCAAACTTAGTTTTAAATGCTGTTTTCCATTCATCTCCCAATTTCATACGAATTTGATGGTATCCACTACGCAAATCAACTGTGGAGAATATTGTAGAGCCACTCAATTCATCAAGCATATCATCTAGCCTAGGAATAGGATGATGATAACGAATAGTAATATTATTAATGCCTCTACAATCAACACACATACGTGATGTACCATCCTTTTTCGGCACTAGAATAATAGGAACAGCACAAGGACTAAGGGATTCACGTATATAACCTTTGTCGAGAAGCTCTTGTACTTGACGCATAATCTCCTTCGTCTCCTCTGGATTGGTACGGTATGGTGCACGGTTTGGCAGTGAAGCACCGGGAATTAAGTCAATTTGATGCTCAATCCCTCGAATAGGCGGTAATCCCGGTGGCACGTCTTGTGGAAAGACGTCAGCGAACTCCTGCAAAATGTTAGTGACAGCAGGAGGCAAAGAGGAAGGCACGTCCTCGAATGAAAATAATGCCTCTTTGCACACAAAAGCATAGCAAACAGATTTGCTGAAATCTAGCTCATCAATATCAGATTTGGTGTCAAATAAACATGCACTTTTCAATTTAATTTCAGAAGCAACACTAGATGGTTTATTATTAGGCTTCATTTGTTGCTCAAATTCTTTTGCCACAATCTGATTTTCACTCTTATTCTTCTCCTGTTGTGCTTTATTAGCTCTATTAATATCATCTTTCAAAATGGAATCAGGAGTCATAGGAAGCAAAGTAATATTTTTATCCTTATGAACAAGAGTATAGTGATTGTTTCTACCATGGTGTACAGAATTTTTATCAAATTGCCATGGTCTACCAAGTAATAAGGAACATGCTTGCATAGGTACCACATCACAATCAACATAATCAGCATATGTAGAGATACTAAAATGCACACGAACAGTACGTGTTACCTTAACCTTGCCGCTGTTGTTGAACCATTGGATGTAGTAAGGATGTGGATGTGGTCTTGTGGTGAGAGAAAGCTTCTCCACCATCTCTGATGAGGACATGACTACCTTGGATATGACCAAAAATATTGCATATATGCATATTTGTCAGGTGATTTCTAGTGCAAACTATTCAATAATCTATTTATGTTATCCAGAACAAAAATACTTCACACACTTTTGTGTTTTATCTAATTGCAGGTGTATGGGACATTTGTACAATCCACATATGAAGATAAGGAAGAAAGAGATGTTTGTTTGCTGTCCAAAAAGTTCTCTCACGTCACTTTTGGCCCAAGAGAAGATAGAGTCCAAGTCTCTCACGTTCTGGATTCAGATTCGGACTGCACAGACATACCTGACTCAAAACGCACACAAGTTTTTCATACGGACTCCGAATTGGGTGATTCTTTTTTTGTTGGAAACTAGATTTCGTGCACTTTCCAACCCAATTGGAATCACCTTCAAATTCGTCCGGAGCGTTGAGTTGTGGACGAAACAATCTAATGCTGCAGCAGAATCCGAGTCAAACTACAAGTCCAAAGGTGTTACATCACCTCCACTTGGGCCCATTGGCCTTGTACGACCTAGATTTAGTTTTAGGCTGCCTTGGGACGTCCTCCCACCTCCTTGGCCGCCACCCCTTGCTCCTATATAAGTAGATCCATCTAGTAGCTTTTCCTTGGGATTTGTTTAGTTAAAAGTTAGCCATTGCAACTTCGTGTACTTCGTTTGTGTCCAACGACCAGACCAAGACCGCTTACACATCCCCACCATTATCAATACCTCATATATATTTGCAATATTCAGATTGCTTTATCATATTCTTGCTCGTTCTTCGATTGCTTGCAGGAATAGACCTTCGTGGTCAGGCTGACCGTGCTTCCGGCATCGTCAGTAACCTCAGGAGATTGGTTTAGCGATTGCTAAGGCGCAACGTCGTGCACGTTTGTAGTCGGATCGTCAAAGTCGTCTCCACCAAATCGATAGTTATCATCTCACCGAAAGATCGGGACACCCCCGCCTCTATCAATGGCGTCCTGGAAGGAGTCCCAGAACTTGGAGGTGAAAATGCTTCCACGATCTGAAGAGATCACTTGCGGAATGCAATGCAAGCAGACAATCCTGAAGGTGTATAGCTCTGCCAGCTGAGCTGTTGTGATAGATTCTTTGATTGCAAGGAAATGAGCCACTTTTGTAAGCTTGTCGATGACAATGAAGATAGCATCATTTCCGCGCTAGGACTTGGGAAATCCAGTAACGAAGTCCATCTCGATATGGTCAAACTTCCATTCTGGAATAGCAAGATGTTGGAGGAGACCATGGTATTCTGCTTTCGCCCTTCTACAGACATCACATTCATTCACGAATTGAGCGATTTCTCGCTTCATTCGAGTCCACCAATACGAATGCTTGAGGTCATGGTATGATAGAGGCAAAGGTGTCCCGTCTTTCGATGAGATGATGGATTTCGCTTTGGTGGAAGTCGACTTTGACGATCCGACTACGAACGTGCGAGGACGTCGCGCCTTAGCAATCGCTAAACCAACTCCGAGAGGTTATTGACCACGCCGGAGCACAATCAACCTGACCACGAGGATCTGTTTCCTACGAGCAAACGAAGAACAAGCAAGAAACTGAGATTGCAATCTGGATATTTGCGAATATAAGATGAAAGCTTTATGGATCAAGGTGGGGTTCTGGGACGCCTTTGTCTGGTCGTTGAACACAAACGAAGTACGCGAAGTTGCAGCTATGGCGAACTTTTAATCTAAACAAAACCCAAAGTCTAAACGGTGCCCTAAGGGCTGTATATATGGGGGAAGAGGGGGGGAATTTCGTGGCCCTTGGTGGAGGGGTCCGAAATCAACCCTATCTCTTGTTTCCCCACACATACGGACTCTAAAAATAGCCTATACTTATGTATTTCGAAATTACATGGGCCTGGCCCAATAATAAGGTGACGCAGCACCTAAAATAGCCTCGGGACGAAATTTATGAAGTGGCATCTTGTATATTTCGTCCAAGGCTTCATGCACCCATTATGGTGGCTTCAAAGTCCTGAAATCATCACTTGTAACTCCGTTCTTGTTCCCCTTGCGCATGCCATCATCTCCATGCTTGTTCTTGCTCTAATGTTCATCCTTCTCCAAGCTAGGCCCTTCATTTGTAAGCAAAACAAATGTATCCAATTTAGGCAGCATCATATTCTCATGAACATTAGAATCATTACCAAGAAACGAAAGTACCTGGTAATTTAGTTGGTGTGCACGAGCTCTAGTAATTGGTCCAGTATGTATAGCAGCAGGGGCTGTGGGTGTAACAATTGTATTGATGTCCTCATCATCCTCCCCTTCTTGAAATGAAGTCGTCCTCGACGGAAGTTCATCTTCCTCACCCAAATAAGGCTTCAAATCTGCAATGTTAAAAGTGGGACTAACCCCAAAATCTGCAGGCAGCTCAAGTTTATATGCATTATCATTTATTTTCTCTAACACCTTAAAGGGACCATCAGCACGTGGCATTAACTTTGATTTGCGCAAATCAGGAAATCTATCCTTACGCAAATGTAACCAAACAAGATCTCCAGGTGCAAACACAACATGTTTTCTACCCTTATCTCCAGCAAATTTATATTTAGCATTCATGCGCTCAATGTTTTCCTTAGTTAACTCATGCATTTTTAAAATCAATTCAGCACGTTGTTTAGCATCAAAATTAACCTTCTCCGAAGATGGAAGAGGCAACAAATCAATAGGTGCACGAGGTAGGAAACCATACAAAACTTCAAAAGGGCACATCTTAGTAGTAGAATGCAATGAACGATTATAAGCAAATTCAATATGAGGCAAGCATTCCTCCCACATTTTCTTATTATTCTTCAAAACAGCCCTAAGCATAGTAGACAACGTTCTATTGACTACTTCAGTTTGTCCATCAGTTTGGGGGTGACAAGTAGTACTAAAAAGCAGTTTAGTCCCCAACTTAGCCCATAAACATCTCCAAAAGTGGCTAAGAAATTTAGTATCACGATCTGAAACAATAGTATTTGGCACACCATGCAAGCGAATAATTTCACGAAAGAACAAATCAGCAACATTAACAGCATCATCGCTTTTATGACATGGTATAAAGTGTGCCATTTTCGAGAATCTATCCACGACAACAAATATGCTATCTCTCCCCTTCTTTGTTCGAGGTAAACCTAAAACAAAGTCCATAGATATATCCTCCCAAGGAACACTAGGTACAGGCAAAGGCATATATAAACCATGAGGATTGAGTCGTGACTTAGCTTTTTGACATGTAATGCAGCGAGCAATAAAACGCTCAACATCCCGTCTCATCTTTGGCGAAAAGAAATGTGTAGCAAGTACGTCGTCCGTCTTCTTCACGCCAAAGTGTCCCATTAATCCTCCTCCATGCGCCTCCTGCAACAACAAAAGACGAACGGAGCTAGCTGGAATGCATAGCTTGTTAGCACGAAACACAAATCCATCGTTAACAACAAACTTGTTCCACATTCTTCCTTCTTTACAATTCTGCATTACATCTTTAAAATCAGCATCATGCACATATTGATCTTTGATGGTCTCCAAACCAAATATTTTGAAGTCAAGTTGTGAAAGCATAGTATAGCGACGAGACAATGCATCAGCAATAACATTTTCTTTTCCCTTCTTGTGTTTAATGACATAAGGGAAAGTCTCAATGAATTCAACCCATTTAGCATGTCTACGATTTAGTTTAGCTTGACTTTTAATATGTTTCAAAGATTCATGATCAGAATGTATAACAAATTCTTTGGGCCATAAATAATGTTGCCATGTTTCTGAAGTCCGAACAAGAGCATATAATTCTTTATCATAAGTAGAATAATTCAGACTAGGCCCACTCAATTTTTCAGAAAAGTATGCAACAGGTTTGCCATCTTGTAATAACACACCTCCTAATCCAATTCCACTAGCATCACATTCAAGCTCAAAAGTCTTATTAAAATCAGGAAGTTGGAGTAAAGGAGCATGTGTCAACTTATCTTTCAATACCGTGAAGGCTTCTTCCTGTGCGGTACCCCCAAAGAAAAGGCACATCTTTCTTTGTAAGCTCATTGAGAGGTGCAGCAATGGTGCTGAAATCTCTCACAAAACGCCTATAGAATCCAGCGAGGCCAAGAAAACTCCTCACTTGTGTGACCGTTTTGGGCTGCGGCCAACTCTCAATAGCTTCAATCTTGGCTTTATCAACTTCAATTCCCTGTGGAGTAACAACATAGCCAAGAAAAGATACTCGATCGGTGCAAAAGGTGCACTTCCCAAGGTTACCAAACAAACGTGCATCACGTAGAGCAATAAAAACAACACGTAAATGTTCCAAATGTTCTTCCAAAGATCTGCTATAAATCAATATGTCATCAAAGTAAACTACCACAAATCGTCCAATGAAAGCACGTAAAACTTCGTTCATTAATCTCATGAAAGTACTAGGTGCATTAGTTAACCCAAAAGGCATGACTAACCACTCATATAATCCAAACTTAGTTTTAAATGCTGTTTTCCATTCATCTCCCAATTTCATACGAATTTGATGGTAGCCACTACGCAAATCAACTTTGGAGAATATTGTAGAGCCACTCAATTCATCAAGCATATCATCTAGCCTAGGAATAGGATGACGATAACGAATAGTAATATTATTAATGCCTCTACAATCAACACACATACGTGATGATGAGGACATCAATACAATTGTTACACCCACAGCCCCTGCTGCTATACATACTGGACCAATTACTAGAGCTCGTGCACGCCAACTAAATTACCAGGTACTTTTGTTTCTTGGTAATGATTCTAATGTTCATGAGAATATGATGCTGCCTAAATTGGATACATTTGTTTTGCTTACAAATGAAGGGCCTAGCTTGGAGAAGGATGAACATTGGAGCAAGAACAAGCATGGAGATGATGGCATGCGCAAGGGAAACAAGAACGGAGTTACAAGTGATGATTTCAGGACTTTGAAGCCACCATAATGGGTGCATGAAGCCTTGGACGAAATATACAAGATGCCACTTCATAAATTTCGTCCCGAGGCTATTTTAGGTGCTGCGTCACCTTATTATTGGGCCAGGCCCATGTAATTTCGAAATACATAAGTATAGGCTATTTTTAGAGTCCGCATGTGTGGGGAAACAAGAGATAGGGTTGATTTCGGACTCCTCCACCAAGGGCCACGAAATTCCCCCCCTCTTCTTCCATATATACAGCCCTTAGGGCATCGTTTAGACTTTGGGTTTTGTTTAGATTAAAAGTTCGCCATAGCTGCAACTTCGCGTACTTCGTTTGTGTTCAACGACCAGACAAAGGCGTCACAGAACCCCACCTTGATCAATAAAGCTTTCATCTTATATTCGCAATATCCAGATTGCAATCTTAGTTTCTTGCTTGTTCTTCGTTTGCTCGCAGGAAACAGACCCTCGTGGTCAGGTTGATCGTGCTCCGGCGTGGTCAATAACCTCTCGGAGTTGGTTTAGCGATTGCTAAGGCGCGACGTCCTCGCACGTTCGTAGTCGGATCGTCAAAGTCGACTTCCACCAAAGCGATATCCATCATCTCATCGAAAGATCGGGACCCTCGCCTCTATCACAAAGATTCATGATCAGAATGTATAACAAATTCTTTGGGCCATAAATAATGTTGCCATGTTTCTAAAGTCCGAACAAGAGCATATAATTCTTTATCATAAGTAGAATAATTCAGACTAGGCCCACTCAATTTTTCAGAAAAGTATGCAACAGGTTTGCCATCTTGTAATAACACACCTCCTAATCCAATTCCACTAGCATCACATTCAAGCTCAAAAGTCTTATTAAAATCAGGAAGTTGGAGTAAAGGAGCATGTGTCAACTTATCTTTCAATACCGTGAAGGCTTCTTCCTGTGTAGTACCCCAAAGAAAAGGCACATCTTTCTTTGTAAGCTCATTGAGAGGTGCAGCAATGGTGCTGAAATCTCTCACAAAACGCCTATAGAATCCAGCGAGGCCAAGAAAACTCCTCACTTGTGTGACCGTTTTGGGCTGCGGCCAACTCTCAATAGCTTCAATCTTGGCTTTATCAACTTCAATTCCCTGTGGAGTAACAACATAGCCAAGAAAAGATACTCGGTCGGTGCAAAAGGTGCACTTCCCAAGGTTACCAAACAAACGTGCATCACGTAGAGCAATAAAAACAACACGTAAATGTTCCAAATGTTCTTCCAAAGATCTGCTATAAATCAATATGTCATCAAAGTAAACTACCACAAATCGTCCAATGAAAGCACGTAAAACTTCGTTCATTAATCTCATGAAAGTACTAGGTGCATTAGTTAACCCAAAAGGCATGACTAACCACTCATATAATCCAAACTTGGTTTTAAATGTTGTTTTCCATTCATCTCCCAATTTCATACGAATTTGATGGTAGCCACTATGCAAATCAACTTTGGAGAATATTGTAGAGCCACTCAATTCATCAAGCATATCATCTAGCCTAGGAATAGGATGACGATAACGAATAGTAATATTATTAATGCCTCTACAATCAACACACATACGTGATGTACCATCCTTTTTCGGCACTAGAATAATAGGAACAGCACAAGGACTAAGGGATTCGCGTATATAACCTTTGTTGAGAAGCTCTTGTACTTGACGCATAATCTCCTTCGTCTCCTCTGGATTGGTACGGTATGGTGCACGGTTTGGCAGTGAAGCACCGGGAATTAAGTCAATCTAATGCTCAATCCCTCGAATAGGCGGTAATCCCGGTGGCACGTCTTGTGGAAAAACGTCAGCGAACTCCTGCAAAATTTTAGTGATAGCAGGAGGCAAAGAGGAAGGCACGTCCTCGAATGAAAATAATGCCTCTTTGCACACAAAAACATAGCAAACAGATTTGCTGAAATCTAGCTCATCAATATCAGATTTGGTGGCAAATAAACATGCACTTTTCAATTTAATTTCAGAAGCAACACTAGATGGTTTATTATTAGGCTTCATTTGTTGCTCAAATTCTTTTGCCACAATCTGATTTTCACTCATATTCTTCTCCTGTTTTGCTTTATTAGCTCTATTAATATCATCTTTCAAAATGGAATCAGGAGTCATAGGAAGCAAAGTAATATTTTTATCCTTATGAACAAGAGTATAGTGATTGTTTCTACCATGGTGTACAGAGTTTTTATCAAATTGCCATGGTCTACCAAGTAATAAGGAACATGCTTGCATAGGTACCACATCACAATCAACATAATCAGCATATGTAGAGATACTAAAATGCACACGAACAGTACGTGTTACCTTAACCTTGCCGCTGTTGTTGAACCAT
>NW_021194829.1:46967-48218 GCF_002162155.2 Triticum dicoccoides
AATAAACGCTCAACGACGGTACTGTGCTGGTCCTAGGCTAGACTGTGCTAGAGACGCGAGCCTAGAACACTAACAAAATCACGGCGAGGCACGTAAAAAAGGGAAAAGCACACTCTGAATTTTTTTTTTCGCTCTTTTTTTTTTTGCGCTCTCTCTTTTTTTTTTGCGCTGCTTTTTTTTTTTGCGAAAAATCACTATAATGGCGAGTGTCTCAAAACTCTTCCTAGCTCAAACTGACAGGATGGGTACGAAATTTTTTCGACCAATTTTTTTTTTTCGGCTGCCCGGACCCAAAAACTGGAAACGGGTCAAAAAAAACTTCCTATAATGGCACCTGTCTCAAAACACTCAGAAACACCTAAAAATAGGATAGCCAGAATTTTTTTCGAAAAATGCGTTTTCGAAAAATTTTGGGCCTAAACGGAGCGTGGCTACCCGACTCTCAATAGCTTCAATCTTGGCTTTGTCAACTGGAATGCATAGCTTGTTAGCACGAAACACAAATCCATCGTTAACGACAAACTTGTTCCACATTCTTCCTTCTTTACAATTCTGCATTACATCTTTAAAATCAGCATCATGCACATATTGATCTTTGATGGTCTCCAAACCAAATATTTTGAAGTCAAGTTGTGAAAGCATAGTATAGCGACGAGACAATGCATCAGCAATAACATTTTCTTTTCCCTTCTTGTGTTTAATGACATAAGGGAAAGTCTCAATGAATTCAACCCATTTAGCATGTCTGATTCAGTTTAGCTTGACTTTTAATATGTTTCAAAGATTCATGATCAGAATGTATAACAAATTCTTTGGGCCATAAATAATGTTGCCATGTTTCTAAAGTCCGAACAAGAGCATATAATTCTTTATCATAAGTAGAATAATTCAGACTAGGCCCACTCAATTTTTCAGAAAAGTATGCAACAGGTTTGCCATCTTGTAATAACACACCTCCTAATCCAATTCCACTAGCATCACATTCAAGCTCAAAAGTCTTATTAAAATCAGAAAGTTGGAGTAAAGGAGCATGTGTCAACTTATCTTTCAATACCGTGAAGGCTTCTTCCTGTGCGGTACCCCAAACAAAAGGCACATCCTTCTTTGTAAGCTCGTTGAGAGGTGCAGCAATGGTGCTGAAATCTCTCACAAAACGCCTATAGAATCCAGCGAGGCCAAGAAAACTCCTCACTTGTGTGACCGTTTTGGGCTGCGGCCAACTCTCAATAGCTTCAATCTTGGCTTTGTCAA
>NW_021194830.1:0-14583 GCF_002162155.2 Triticum dicoccoides
CTATACTTATGTATTTCGAAATTACATGGGCCTGGCCCAATAATAAGGTGACGCAGCACCTAAAATAGCCTCGGGACGAAATTTATGAAGTGGCATCTTGTATATTTCGTCCAAGGCTTCATGCACCCATTATGGTGGCTTCAAAGTCCTGAAATCATCACTTGTAACTCCGTTCTTGTTCCCCTTGCGCATGCCATCATCTCCATGCTTGTTCTTGCTCCAATGTTCATCCTTCTCCAAGCTAGGCCCTTCATTTGTAAGCAAAACAAATGTATCCAATTTAGGCAGCATCATATTCTCATGAACATTAGAATCATTACCAAGAAACGAAAGTACCTGGTAATTTAGTTGGCGTGCACGAGCTCTAGTAATTGGTCCAGTATGTATAGCAGCAGGGGCTGTGGGTGTAACAATTGTATTGATGTCCTCATCACTTTCCAACCCAATTGGAATCACCTTCAAATTCGTCCGGAGCGTTGAGTTGTGGACGAAACAATCTGATGCTGCAGCAGAATCCGAGTCAAACTACAAGTCCAAGGGTGTTACATCACCTCCACTTGGGCCCATGAGCCTTGTACGACCTAGGGTTAGTTTTAGGCTGCCTTGGGACGTCCTCTCACCTCCTTGGCCGCCACCCCTTGCTCCTATATAAGTAGATCCATCTAGTAGCTTTTTCCTTGGGATTTGTTTAGTTAAAAGTTAGCCATTGCAACTTCATGTACTTCGTTTGTGTCCAACGACCAGACCAAGACCGCTTACGCATCCCCACCATTATCAATACCTCATATATATTTGCAATATTCAGATTGCTTTATCATATTCTTGCTCGTTCTTCGATTGCTTGCAGGAATAGACCTTCGTGGTCAGGCTGACCGTGCTTCCGGCATCGTCAGTAACCTCAGGAGATTGGTTTAGCGATTGCTAAGGCGCAACGTCGTGCACGTTTGTAGTCGGATCGTCAAAGTCGTCTCCACCAAATCGATAGTTATCATCTCATCGAAAGATCGGGACACCCTCGCCTCTATCAAGTGGTATCAGTTTTCAGGTTGCTCGGTGAGAATTTCCAGTTTTTCCTAGATTAGATTTATTTTCTTACCTATTGTCCAAAAAAAGCCACAAAACAAAAGTTAGATCTATTCATCCTTTGTCCTAGCCAGACTGAGCCTTTGCAATTTTCTTTTCATTGTTTGCATTATTGAATTATCGGTTGCATCACCGTGTCGAGTTGCTGGTCTTAGTGTCTAGTTTCTTTAGAGTTTCGAGTTCTGTTCACATTAGTCACGCAGCCGCTGCATCATTATCCCATCCGCTGTCCACCATCCCATCCACCAATTTCCACCATGTGCTACGCACTGTTTATTGTCATAATCATAGTTGAGGTCACTCACATCTTCGCCTAATCGAATCTGCATCTTATCTAGTTTGTCTTGGAAAGAGGGAGAAAAAGAATATAAAGAAAAAAAGAGAGAAAAAAGGAAAGAAAAAAAAAGAAAAAGAGGGAGAAGAAAAAGAAGAAAAAAGCGTGAGAAAAAAAAAGAGAAGAAAAAAAATTGGATCTATCTAGAATCAATCTCGTACCTGAATTCGGATTGGAATCTGTTTTGCGCACTGTTCAGTAAAACAGGTGTATCTTCCTCACACGAAGTCCGTTTTGGCTCCGTGAGTACTCAAATTGAAGATAGCGACGAGCCTCATCTAAATAGTTGCAGAAGCTAGTTCAATATTTGACACCTCAAAATCGGCTTCTAAATAGGTCTTTTTGCCCTCCGAAGTTCGTGAACACAGCTTGTTCCAATTTTTTAGGCCAGTTTTAGAATTCTTTGACTCCTCATATCAACTCGGAATTGAGTGATTCTTTTTGCATTGGAAAGCTTGAGTTAGTAGCATTCTTTGAAAGAATTTATCAGAAAATTGTCTTAAACTTTTCAAGAGGAAAGTTGGAGAGAGAGTAGTTGTATATCCTGCTTGGCAGTTGTTTTTCATCATTATCTTCATTGCCGTTGTGATCTTCACTTATATCTTGCTGTCAAGAGCTACTTAGTATCCTTCATTGATGCTAGTTGTGCTACGACTTGACCTCATTAGTGTTCTAGGCTCGCGTCTCTAGTCCGGTCTAGCCTAGGACCAGCACAGTACCGTCGTTGAGCGTTTATTTAACATTGCATCTTTGAATTGATTATTGCTAATCTTTTGCTACCATATATAGCCAACCCAGCTCCACATATTTCTACACCGTGTATACGTACGCTCCCCTGGCAATCGCTTTACTCAATATTCGGAGTTACTGACACCGCTGGTTGCCAATCACCGCCTGCTGCATGGTAAGAACTTGTAAGACATTGATATTTGCTTTACTGTGAGCGTTTTACCACCACATACTAGTAGTTATAGGAACATTATTTTTGGGTTTTGTTTCTTGTTCTACTAATCATGACAGGATCCAGAGTCAATTCATGGGCTTTGTCGATCGCGGGAGACGTGCCACCACCTTTGCAAATACCACAACCGTCACGAGAGGTGCACAAACATCTAAATGCACATGATCAGGTTAATGTATCTATACCACCATTTAATGGCCGTTTTAAACCTGCTTTATATATTGAATGGGAGTTCGACATAAAAAATATATTTGCTTCCCATAATTTCGATGAACATAAAAAGGTTAAGGTTGCGGTTGGTTCTTTCACTGGTTATGCTTTGGTTTGGTGGAGTGAATATTGTCGGTTACACCCTGATTATATACCTACTACTTGGGATGATTTGAAGCTTGCCATGCGACATACTTTCGTCCCTGCTTATTATACTCGTGACATGATTAAGAAGTTGCAACACTTAAAACAAGGTAGTGAAACTGTAACAAAATATTATGATGATTTACAAACTACCTTGTTGCATTCCTCTTTAGAAGAAAGTGAAGATGATTTTATGGATAGATTTTGGGGAGGATTAAACCGTGATATTCAAGAGATACTAATTCATGAAGAGTGTTATCCTATGGACCATTTGTTTCATCTTGCTTGCAAAGCTGAACAGGAAATAAAACGACATGTTGGCCACGAGGAGAACAAGCGCACGGTGCACATTCCAAGAGTTGATATGATTGTTCCTTCAACTACTAGGCATACTATGATAACCACATCCGTTGTTGTCAGGACTACATCACCTCCACCATGTGACACATCGCCCCCGAGAGTGGCTACATCATCTGAGTTGATCATAAGAGGTAATGACAAAGGTACTGATCTTCCATCTCTACATGAGAATGATGAATGCCTTGTCAATTTGAATGCACCATCTGATGAGCTACCCACTACTTTGATCACACCACCTATTTTAGAGGACTACGTTGATAATTTGACTTTGCCATGTGATCAAACAACTGAAATACCAACAATTTTGAGTGCACCCATGGAATTAACTATTGATGCAAAAGAACCAATGTTTAATCATTTTGATATGACCTCTAATCTTGGTGATGATTCTGTGTTGAATGACTTATTGCATGTTTGCTTATTTAAGCATGTTGTAGCATGTAAATTTGATGCAAGTAAGGTTTATTCACCAATGTTGGGATGGTTTAATGATGAACATTGTCAATCTTTTGAAATGAATAAGAGCTTCACTTATATGTGCAAACTGAGTTGCAATATTTTCATGCCTTGTACTTCTTGTGCTAATTTTTTGGCTTTAGATTTTATGAACTATGCAAGTTACTCATCTATTCATGTGTCATATATGCAAAAATCAAGGGAAGTAAAAATGGATGACATATAAATATACAACATGTACACCTTGTCTCTTTTGTTAGCCACATTTCAGATTAAGCAACGCCGAGGACGGCTTTATTTTCAAGAAGGGGAGGATGATGAGGACATGACTACCTTGGATATGACCAAAAATATTGCATATATGCATATTTGTCAGGTGATTTCTAGTGCAAACTATTCAATAATCTATTTATGTTATCCAGAACAAAAATACTTCACACACTTTTGTGTTTTGTCTAATTGCAGGTGTATGGGACATTTGTACAATCCACATATGAAGATAAGGAAGAAAGAGATGTTTATTTGTTGTCCAAAAAGTTCTCTCACGTCACTTTTGGCCCAAGAGAAGATAGAGTCCAAGTCTCTCACGTTCTGGATTCAGATTCGGACTGCACAGACACACCTGACTCAAAACGCACACAAGTTTTTCATACGGACTCCGAATTGGGTGATTCTTTTTTTGTTGGAAACTAGATTTCGTGCACTTTCCAGCCCAATTGGAATCACCTTCAAATTCGTCCGGAGCGTTGAGTTGTGGACGAAACAATCTGATGCTGCAGCAGAATCCGAGTGAAACTACAAGTCCAAAGGTGTTACATCACCTCCACTTGGGCCCATTGGCCTTGTACGACCTAGATTTAGTTTTAGGCTGCCTTGGGACGTCCTCCCACCTCCTTGGCCTCCACCCCTTGCTCCTATATAAGTAGATCCATCTAGTAGCTTTTCCTGGGGATTTGTTTAGTTAAAAGTTAGCCATTGCAACTTCGTGTATTTCGTTTGTGTCCAACGACCAGACCAAGACCGCTTACGGATCCCCACCTTTATCAATACTTCATACATATTCGCAATATTCAGATTGCCTTTATCATATTCTTGCTCGTTCTTCGATTGCTTGCAGGAATAGACCTTCGTGGTCAGGTTGATCGTGCTCCGGCGTGGTCAATAACCTCAGGAGATTGGTTTAGCGATTGCTAAGGCGCAACGTCGTGCACGTTTGTAGTCGGATCGTCAAAGTCGTCTCCATCAAATTGATAGTTATCATCTCATCGAAAGATCGGGACACCCTCGCCTCTATCATGTATGGGACATTTGTACAATCCACATATGAAGATAAGGAAGAAAGAGATGTTTATTTGTTGTCCAAAAAGTTCTCTCACGTCACTTTTGGCCCAAGAGAAGATAGAGTCCAAGTCTCTCACGTTCTGGATTCAGATTCGGACTGCACAGACATACCTGACTCAAAACGCACACAAGTTTTTCATACGGACTCGGAATTGGGTGATTCTTTTTTTGTTGGAAACTAGATTTCGTGCACTTTCCAACCCAACTGGAATCACCTTCAAATTCGTCCGGAGCGTTGAGTTGTGGACGAAACAATCTGATGTAGCAGCAGAATCCGAGTCAAACTACAAGTCCAAAGGGACTACGTCACCTCCACCATGTGACACATCGCCCCCGAGAGTGGCTACATCATCTGAGTTGATCATAAGAGGTAATGACAAAGGTACTGATCTTCCATCTCTACATGAGAATGATGAATGCCTTGTCAATTTGAATGCACCATCTGATGAGCTACCCACTACTTTGATCACACCACCTATTTTAGAGGACTACGTTGATAATTTGACTTTGCCATGTGATCAAACAACTAAAATACCAACAATTTTGAGTGCACCCATTGAATTAACTATTGATGCAAAAGAACCAATGTTTAATCATTTTGATATGACCTCTAATCTTGGTGATGATTCTGTGTTAAATGACTTATTGCATGTTTGCTTATTTAAGCATGTTGTAGCATGTAAATTTGATGCAAGTAAGGTTTATTCACCAATGTTGGGATGGTTTAATGATGAACATTGTCAATCTTTTGAAATGAATAAGAGCTTCACTTATATGTGCAAACTGAGTTGCAATATTTTCATGCCTTCTACTTCTTGTGCTAATTTTTTGGCTTTAGATTTTATGAACTATGCAAGTTACTCATCTATTCATGTGTCATATATGCAAAAATCAAGGGAAGTAAAAATGGATGACATATACATATACAACATGTACACCTTGTCTCTTTTGTTAGCCACATTTCAGATTAAGCAACGCCGAGGACGGCTTTATTTTCAAGAAGGGAAGGATGATGAGGACATGACTACCTTGGATATGACCAAAAATATTGCATATATGCATATTTGTCAGGTGATTTCTAGTGCAAACTATTCAATAATCTATTTATGTTATCCAGAACAAAAATACTTCACACACTTTTGTGTTTTGTCTAATTACAGGTGTATGGGACATTTGTACAATCCACATAGGAAGATAAGGAAGAAAGATATGTTTATTTGCTGTCCAAAAAGTTCGCTCACGTCACTTTTGGCCCAAGAGAAGATAGAGTCCAAGTCTCTCACGTTCTGGATTCAGATTCGGACTGCACAGACATACCTGACTCAAAACACACACAAGTTTTTCATACGGACTCCGAATTGGGTGATTCTTTTTTTGTTGGAAACTAGATTTCGTGCACTTTCCAACCCAATTGGAATTACCTTCAAATTCGTCCGGAGCGTTGAGTTGTGGACGAAACAATCTGATGCTGCAGCAGAATCCGAGTCAAACTACAAGTCCAAGGGTGTTACATCACCTCCACTTGGGCCCATGAGCCTTGTACGACCTAGGGTTAGTTTTAGGCTGCCTTGGGACGTCCTCCCACCTCCTTGGCCGCCACCCCTTGCTCCTATATAAGTAGATCCATCTAGTAGCTTTTTCCTTGGGATTTGTTTAGTTAAAAGTTAGCCATTGCAACTTCGTGTACTTCGTTTGTGTCCAACGACCAGACCAAGACCGCTTACGGATCCCCACCATTATCAATACCTCATATATATTTGCAATATTCAGATTGCTTTATCATATTCTTGCTCGTTCTTCGATTGCTTGCAGGAATAGACCTTCGTGGTCAGGCTGACCGTGCTTCCGGCATCGTCAGTAACCTCAGGAGATTGGTTTAGCGATTGCTAAGGCGCAACGTCGTGCACGTTTGTAGTCGGATCGTCAAAGTCGTCTCCACCAAATCGATAGTTATCATCTCATCGAAAGATCGGGACACGCTCGCCTCTATCACCTTGCCTCTATCAGTGTTCTAGGCTCGTGTCTCTAGCACAGTCTAGCCTAGGACCAGCACAGTACCGTCATTGAGCGTTTATTCAATTTTGCATCTCTGAATTGATTATTGCTGACCCTTTTTGCTACCATATTATAAGCCTTCCCAGCTCCACATACATCTACGTCGTGCGTTTGACTCTCCCTGGTAATCGCTCTATCCAAGCTTTGAGAGTTTTGACTACAACGGTTGCCGATCACCGCCTGTTGCTGGGTAAGAACTGGTAAGAATTTGAGTTTTGCTTGACGGATTTGTGACACCCACCACCACCACTTGTTCGTAGTCTGTAGGATCATATTCTTGTGTATTTCTATTGCTGCTAACCATGCCAGGATCACAAGCCGACGAGATTGACTGGGAGAATTTATCGAACAAGGAGCTTCATGATAAGTTTTAGCAAATGATGACTGAACAGGTGCAAGATGTGCTGAACAATTTTGAAGAGGCCATGGAGAAGATCACTGGCCTTGAGAAGACGTTCGAAACAAAGCTTGATAACAAGTTTAATGAATTGCTCGCGCGTCTTCCACCACCACCACCCGCTGCACCTAACGCACCTCTCCAACAACAACAACAACGACTACCTCCACATCGCGAAACAGACCTCCGCCGAGCAAGCCGTGTTCCTCTTGCGTTTGGCCAAACTGTTGGTGCTGCTGTTGATACTTCTGTGGCTCCTGCTGCTGATGCGGAGGAGGATGATTATGTGGGAGATTATGAGGATGAGGTTGATCAAAATCAGCACTACCTACAGCCACCTGTACCACCACCAGCAGGTCGACCTCAGGTATATATTCGTAATGGTAGGCCTGCACCACCACCTCAGGTACGAGATGATGTCCATATTCCTAAACTGAAATTGAATATTCCACCATTTGAGGGTAGATATGTTCCTGATATATATCTTACTTGGGAGTTAGAAACTGAACAACGATTTACATGTTTACAATATCCTGAGGAGAGACGAGTTGCTGCTGCTGTTTGTGCTTTCACTAGTTTTGCATGTGTATGGTGGTCTGAACATTGTAGATTATATCCTATTCCAACTACTTGGGCTGCTTTGAAAACTGCTATGCGTACGCGTTGGGTTCCACCATATTATCAACATGAATTGCTTCAAAAATTGCAGCGTTTAAGACAAGAGAAAAATTCTGTAGAAGAATATTATCAGGAATTACAAACTGGCATGATTAGATGTGGTATTGTTGAGGAGAATGAAGCTATGCTTGCACGTTTTCTAGGTGGATTAAATAGAGAGATTCAGACCATTCTAGACTATAAGGAGTATACTAATATCACTCGTTTATTCCATCTTGCTTGTAAAGCTGAACGTGAAGTGCAGGATCGACAAGCATTGGGGCGAACTAACTTTTCTGCAGGCCGACCTTCATCATGGACACCACGTGCATCTTCTACTTTAACTACACCAGCACCTCCATCCGGTGCCACCTCCAGCCGTGATACAAGAAAACAGGCACAACCACCATTATCTGCCAAGAGCGCACCTACGGGGCCTGCACAGCGTTCTTCTTCCTCCATGGCATCAACAGGGCACACAAGTGATATTATTTGTCATCGTTGTAAGGGAGGAGGTCATTATGCGAGTGACAGAGGCAAAGGTGTCCCGTCTTTCGATGAGATGGTGGATTTCGCTTTGGTGGAAGTCGACTTTGACGATCCGACTACGAACGTGCGAGGACGTCGCGCCTTAGCAATCGCTAAACCAACTCAGCGAGGTTATTGACCACGCCGGAGCACGATCAACCTGACCACGAGGGTCTGTTTCCTGCGAGCAAACGAAGAACAAGCAAGAAACTAAGATTGCAATCTGGATATTGCGAATATAAGATGAAAGCTTTATTGATCAAGGTGGGGTTCTGTGACGCCTTTGTCTGGTCGTTGAACACAAACGAAGTACGCGAAGTTGCAGCTATGGCGAACTATTAATCTAAACAAAACCCAAAATCTAAACGATGCCCTAAGGGCTGTATATATGGAGGAAGAGGGGGGAATTTCGTGGCCCTTGGTGGAGGGGTCCGAAATCAACCCTATCTCTTGTTTCCCCACACATACGGACTCTAAAAATAGCCTATACTTATGTATTTCGAAATTACATGGGCCTGGCCCAATAATAAGGTGACGCAGCACCTAAAATAGCCTCGGGACGAAATTTATGAAGTGGCATCTTGTATATTTCGTCCAAGGCTTCATGCACCCATTATGGTGGCTTCAAAGTCCTGAAATCATCACTTGTAACTCCGTTCTTGTTTCCCTTACGCATGCCATCATCTCCATGCTTGTTCTTGCTCCAATGTTCATCCTTCTCCAAGCTAGGCCCTTCATTTGTAAGCAAAACAAATGTATCCAATTTAGGCAGCATCATATTCTCATGAACATTAGAATCATCTCCACCATGTTCTTCACGTGTGATTTGCATTCTGATCATGAGACGCAATACATGGCTCCTGAAGACGCTGACAGGTATGAATGTTTAGTTGCTCAACGTGTTTTGAGTGTGCAGGTCACACAAGCTGAGCAAAATCAGAGGCACAATTTGTTCCATTACAAGGGAGTTGTGAAGGAACGTTCTGTGCGCGTCATCATAGACGGAGGGAGCTGCAACAACTTGGCTAGCATGGAGATGGTGGAGAAGCTTTCTCTCACCACAAGACCACATCCACATCCTTACTACATCCAATGGTTCAACAACAGCGGCAAGGTTAAGGTAACACGTACTGTTCGTGTGCATTTTAGTATCTCTACATATGCTGATTATGTTGATTGTGATGTGGTACCTATGCAAGCGTGTTCCTTATTACTTGGTAGACCATGGCAATTTGATAAAAATTCTGTACACCATGGTAGAAACAATCACTATACTCTTGTTCATAAGGATAAAAATATTACTTTGCTTCCTATGACTCCTGATTCCATTTTGAAAGATGATATTAATAGAGCTAATAAAGCAAAACAGGAGACGAATAAGAGTGAAAATCAGATTGTGGCAAAAGAATTTGAGCAACAAATGAAGCCTAATAATAAACCATCTAGTGTTGCTTCTGAAATTAAATTGAAAAGTGCATGTTTATTTGCCACCAAATCTGATATTGATGAGCTAGATTTCAGCAAATCTGTTTGCTATGCTTTTGTGTGCAAAGAGGCATTATTTTCATTCGAGGACATGCCTTCCTCTTTGCCTCCTGCTGTCACTAACATTTTGCAGGAGTTTGCTGACGTCTTTCCACAAGACGTGCCACCGGGATTACCGCCTATTCGAGGGATTGAGCATCAGATTGACTTAATTCCCGGTGCTTCACTGCCAAACCGTGCACCATACTGTACCAATCCAGAGGAGACGAAGGAGATTATGCGTCAAGTACAAGAGCTTCTCGACAAAGGTTATATACGCGAATCCCTTAGTCCTTGTGCTGTTCCTATTATTCTAGTGCCGAAAAAGGATGGTACATCACGTATGTGTGTTGATTGTAGAGGCATTAATAATATTACTATTCGTTATCGTCATCCTATTCCTAGGCTAGATGATATGCTTGATGAATTGAGTGGCTCTACAATATTCTCCAAAGTTGATTTGCGTAGTGGCTACCATCAAATTCGTATGAAATTGGGAGATGAATGGAAAACAGCATTTAAAACTAAGTTTGGATTATATGAGTGGTTAGTCATGCCTTTTGGGTTAACTAATGCACCTAGTATTTTCATGAGATTAATGAACGAAGTTTTACGTGTTTTCATTGGACGATTTGTGGTAGTTTACTTTGATGACATATTGATTTATAGCAGATCTTTGGAGGAACATTTGGAACATTTACGTGCTGTTTTTATTGCTCTACGTGATGCACGTTTGTTTGGTAACCTTGGGAAGTGCACCTTTTGCACCGACCGAGTATCTTTTCTTGGCTATGTTGTTACTCCACAGGGAATTGAAGTTGATAAAGCCAAGATTGAAGCTATTGAGAGTTGGCCGCAGCCCAAAACGGTCACACAAGTGAGGAGTTTTCTTGGCCTCGCTGGATTCTATAGGCGTTTTGTGAGAGATTTCAGCACCATTGCTGCACCTCTCAATGAGCTTACAAAGAAAGATGTGCCTTTTCTTTGGGGTATCGCACAGGAAGAAGCTTTCACGGTATTGAAAGATAAGTTGACACATGCTCCTTTACTCCAACTTCCTGATTTTAATAAGACTTTTGAGCTTGAATGTGATGCTAGTGGAATTGGATTAGGAGGTGTGTTATTACAAGATGGCAAACCTGTTGCATACTTTTCTGAAAAATTGAGTGGGCCTAGTCTGAATTATTCTACTTATGATAAAGAATTATATGCTCTTGTTCGGACTTTAGAAACATGGCAACATTATTTATGGCCCAAAGAATTTGTTATACATTCTGATCATGAATCTTTGAAACATATTAAAAGTCAAGATAAACTGAATCGTAGACATGCTAAATGGGTTGAATTCATTGAGACTTTCCCTTATGTCATTAAACACAAGAAGGGAAAAGAAAATGTTATTGCTGATGCATTGTCTCGTCGCTATACTATGCTTTCACAACTTGACTTCAAAATATTTGGTTTGGAGACCATCAAAGATCAATATGTGCATGATGCTGATTTTAAAGATGTAATGCAGAATTGTAAAGAAGGAAGAATGTGGAACAAGTTTGTTGTTAACGATGGATTTGTGTTTCGTGCTGACAAGCTATGCATTCCAGCTAGCTCCGTTCGTCTTTTGTTGTTGCAGGAGGCGCATGGAGGAGGATTAATGGGACACTTTGGCGTGAAGAAGACGGAGGACGTACTTGCTACACATTTCTTTTGGCCAAAGATGAGACGGGATGTTGAGCGTTTTATTGCTCGCTGCACTACATGTCAAAAAGCTAAGTCACGACTCAATCCTCATGGTTTATATATGCCTTTGCCTGTACCTAGTGTTCCTTGGGAGGATATATCTATGGACTTTGTTTTAGGTTTACCTCGAACAAAGAAGGGGAGGGATAGCATATTTGTTGTCGTGGATAGATTCTCGACAATGGCACACTTTATACCATGTCATAAAAGCGATGATGCTGTTAATGTTGCTGATTTGTTCTTTCGTGAAATTATTCGCTTGCATGGTGTGCCAAATACTATTGTTTCAGATCGTGATACTAAATTTCTTAGCCACTTTTGGAGATGTTTATGGGCTAAGTTGGGGACTAAACTGCTTTTTAGTACTACTTGTCACCCCCAAACTGATGGACAAACTGAAGTAGTCAATAGAACGTTGTCTACTATGCTTAGGGCTGTTTTGAAGAATAATAAGAAAATGTGGGAGGAATGCTTGCCTCATATTGAATTTGCTTATAATCGTTCATTGCATCCTACCTCGTGCACCTATTGATTTGTTGCCTCTTTCATCTTCGGAGAAGGTTAATTTTGATGCTAAACAACGTGCTGAATTGATTTTAAAAATGCATGAGTTAACTAAGGAAAACATTGAGCGCATGAATGCTAAATATAAACTTGCTGGAGATAAGGGTAGAAAACATGTTGTGTTTGCACCTGGAGATCTTGTTTGGTTACATTTGCGTAAGGATAGATTTCCTGATTTGCGCAAATCAAAGTTAATGCCACGTGCTGATGGTCCCTTTAAGGTGTTAGAGAAAATAAATGATAATGCATATAAACTTGAGCTGCCTGCAGATTTTGGGGTTAGTCCCACTTTTAACATTGCAGATTTGAAGCCTTATTTGGGTGAGGAAGATGAACTTCCGTCGAGGACGACTTCATTTCAAGAAGGGGAGGATAATGAGGACATCAATACAATTGTTACACCCACAGCCCCTGCTGCTATACATACTGGACCAATTACTAGAGCTCGTGCACGCCAACTAAATTACCAGGTACTTTCGTTTCTTGGTAATGATTCTAATGTTCATGAGAATATGATGCTGCCTAAATTGGATACATTTGTTTTGCTTACAAATGAAGGGCCTAGCTTGGAGAAGGATGAACATTGGAGCAAGAACAAGCATGGAGATGATGGCATGCGCAAGGGAAACAAGAACAGAGTTACAAGTGATGATTTCAGGACTTTGAAGCCACCATAATGGGTGCATGAAGCCTTGGACGAAATATACAAGATGCCACTTCATAAATTTCATCCCGAGGCTATTTTAGGTGCTGCGACACCTTATTATTGGGCCAGGCCCATGTAATTTCGAAATACATAAGTATAGGCTATTTTTAGAGTCCGTATGTGTGGGGAAACAAGAGATAGGGTTGATTTCGGACCCCTCCACCAAGGGCCACGAAATTCCCCCCTCTTCCTCCATATATACAGCCCTTAGGGCATCGTTTAGACTTCGGGTTTTGTTTAGATTAAAAGTTCGCCATAGCTGCAACTTCGCGTACTTCGTTTGTGTTCAACGACCAGACAAAGGCGTCACAGAACCCCACCTTGATCAATAAAGCTTTCATCTTATATTCGCAATATCCAGATTGCAATCTCAGTTTCTTGCTTGTTCTTCGTTTGCTCGCAGGAAACAGACCCTCGTGGTCAGGTTGATCGTGCTCCGGCGTGGTCAATAACCTCTCGGAGTTGGTTTAGTGATTGCTAAGGCGCGACGTCCTCGCACGTTCGTAGTCGGATCGTCAAAGTCGACTTCCACCAAAGCGATATCCATCATCTCATCGAAAGACGGGACACCTTTGCCTCTATCAAGTGGTATCAGATTTCCAGGTTGCTCGGTGAGATTTTACAGTTTTTCGTAGTTTAGATCGAGTCTGTTCTTCATACCTATAGTCCACGAAAAAGCCACAAAAAAAATTAGGGTTAGTTCATCATATCCGAACCAATCTGAGCCTTGCATAATCTTTTTAGGGTTTTGCTTTGTTGAATTTGCGGTTGCATCGTCGTGTCTAGTTGCTGGTCTTAGAGTCTAGTCTTTTAGAGTTTCGAGTTCTGGTCATAAGTTGTCACGCCGCCGCCGCACCATCGTCATCGCCCCTGCCATCTACCACCACCGCTCCGAATTCGTATCCATATACCACCACCGATCCATATCCATATACTACCACCGCTACCACCACCGCTGCCATATACCACCACCATATATCCACCACCAATCCGAGTTCCTTGCTTATTAGGTTTGTTTTCGGGATCCATCTAGATTCCGATTCGTGTTTCCTTGCCGGAGTAGGTTTCGAAAAAAAAAAGAGTCGGGTAGCCACGCTCCGTTTAGGCCCAAAATTTTTCGAAAACGCATTTTTCGAAAAAAAATTCTGGCTATCCTATTTTTAGGTGTTTCTGAGTGTTTTGAGACAGGTGCCATTATAGGAAGTTTTTTTTGACCCGTTTCCAGTTTTTGGGTCCGGGCAGTCGAAAAAAAAAAAATTGGTCGAAAAAATTTCGTGCCCATCCTGTCAGTTTGACCTAGGAAGAGTTTTGAGACACTCGCCATTATAGTGATTTTTCGCAAAAAAAAAAAAAGCAGCGCAAAAAAAAAGAGCGCAAAAAAAAAAGAGCGAAAAAAAAAATTCAGAGTGTGCTTTTCCCTTGTTTACGTGCCGCGCCGTGATTTTGTTGGTGTTCTAGGCTCGCGTCTCTAGCACAGTCTAGCCTAGGACCAGCACAGTACCGTCGTTGAGCGTTTATTCAACTTT
>NW_021194830.1:16884-22195 GCF_002162155.2 Triticum dicoccoides
AAAAAAAAAAAGAGAGCGAAAAAAAATTCAGAGTGTGCTTTTCCCTTGTTTACGTGCCGCGCCGTGATTTTGTTGGTGTTCTAGGCTCGCGTCTCTAGCACAGTCTAGCCTAGGACCAGCACAATACCGTCGGTGAGCGTTTATTCAACTTTGCATCTCTGAATTGATTATTGCTGACCCTTTTTGCTACCATACTATAAGCCTTCCCAGCTCCACATACATCTACGTCGTGTGTTTGACTCTCCCTGGTAATCGCTCTATCCAAGCTTTGAGAGGTTTTGACAACAACGGTTGCCGATCACCGCCTGCTGCTGGGTAAGAACTGGTAAGAATTTGAGATTTGCTTGACGGATTTGTGATACACCACCACCACTTCTCAGTAGTCTGTAGGATCATATTCTTGTGTGTTTCTATTGCTGCTAACCATGCCAGGATCACAAGCCGATGAGATTGACTGGGAGAACTTATCGAACAAGGAGCTTCATGATAAGTTTCAGCACATGATGACTGAACAGGTGCAAGATGTGCTGAATAATTTTGAAGAGGCCATGGAGAAGATTACTGGCCTTGAGAAGACGTTCGAAACAAAGCTCGATAACAGATTTAATGAATTGCTCGCGCGTCTTCCACCACCACCACCCGCTGCACCTAACGCACCTCTCCAACAACAACAACAACGACTACCTCCACGTCGCGAAATAGACCTTCGCCGAGCGAGCCGTGTTCCTCTTGCGTTTGGCCAAACTGTTGGTGCTGCTGTTGATACTTCTGTGGCTCCTGCTACTGCTGTTGCTGGTACCCAGGAGGATGATGAGTATGCAGGCGATTATGAGGATGAGGTTGATCAAAATCAGATCTACGAGCAGCCACCAGCACCACCACCAGCAGGTCGACCTCAGGTATATATTCGTAATGGTAGGCCTGCACCACCACCTCAGGTACGAGATGATGTCCATATTCCTAAACTAAAATTGAATATTCCACCATTTGAGGGTAGATATGTTCCTGATATATATCTTACTTGGGAGTTAGAAACTGAACAACGATTTTCATGTTTACAATATCCCGAGGAGAGACGGGTTGCTGCTGCTGTTTGTGCTTTCACTAGTTTTGCATGTGTATGGTGGTCTGAACATTGTAGATTATATCCTATTCCCGCTACTTGGGCTGCTTTGAAAACTGCTATGCGTACTCGTTGGGTTCCACCATATTATCAACGTGAATTGCTTCAAAAATTACAGCGCTTAAGACAAGGAAAAAATTCTGTAGAAGAATATTATCAGGAATTACAAACTGGCATGATTAGATGTGGTATTGTTGAGGAGAATGAAGCTATGCTTGCACGTTTTCTGGGTGGATTAAATAGAGAGATTCAGACCATTCTAGACTATAAGGAGTATACTAATATCACTCGTTTATTCCATCTTGCTTGTAAAGCTGAACGTGAAGTGCAGGATCGACAAGCATTGGCGCGAACTAACTTTTCTGCAGGCCGACCTTCATCATGGACACCGCGTGCATCTTCTACTTCAACTGCACGAGCACCTCAATCAGGTGCCTCCTACAGTCGTGATACAAGAAAACAGGAACAACCACCATTATCTGCCAAGAGCGCACCTGCCGGGCCTGCACAGAGTTCTTCTTCTTCCAGGGCATCAACAGGGCACACAAGTGATATTATTTGTCGTCGTTGTAAGGGAGGAGGTCATTATGCGAGAGAATGCAAATCTCCGCGTGTGATGATTGCTACCGCGGATGGTGGATATGAGTCCGCTAGTGACTATGATGAGGAGACATTGGCTCTTATTACACGTGAAGAACATGGTGGAGATGATTCTGATCATGAGACGATGATGAGGACATCAATACAATTGTTACACCCACAGCCCCTGCTGCTATACATACTGGACCAATTACTAGAGCTCGTGCACGCCAACTAAATTACCAGGTACTTTCGTTTCTTGGTAATGATTCTAATGTTCATGAGAATATGATGCTGCCTAAATTGGATACATTTGTTTTGCTTACAAATGAAGGGCCTAGCTTGGAGAAGGATGAACATTGGAGCAAGAACAAGCATGGAGATGATGGCATGCGCAAGGGGAACAAGAACGGAGTTACAAGTGATGATTTCAGGACTTTGAAGCCACCATAATGGGTGCATGAAGCCTTGGACGAAATATACAAGATGCCACTTCATAAATTTCGTCCCGAGGCTATTTTAGGTGCTGCGTCACCTTATTATTGGGCCAGGCACATGTAATTTCGAAATACATAAGTATAGGCTATTTTTAGAGTCCGTATGTGTGGGGAAACAAGAGATAGGGTTGATTTCGGACCCCTCCACCAAGGGCCACGAAATTCCCCCCTCTTCCTCCATATATACAGCCCTTAGGGCATCGTTTAGACTTTGGGTTTTGTTTAGATTAAAAGTTCGCCATAGCTGCAACTTCGCGTACTTCGTTTGTGTTCAACGACCAGACAAAGGCGTCACAGAACCCCACCTTGATCAATAAAGCTTTCATCTTATATTCGCAATATCCAGATTGCAATCTTAGTTTCTTGCTTGTTCTTCGTTTGCTCGCAGGAAACAGACCCTCGTGGTCAGGTTGATCGTGCTCCGGCGTGGTCAATAACCTCTCGGAGTTGGTTTAGCGATTGCTAAGGCGCGACGTCCTTGCACGTTCGTAGTCGGATCGTCAAAGTCAACTTCCACCAAAGCGATATCCATCATCTCATCGAAAGACGGGACACCTCCGCCTCTATCACGACTCAATCCTCATGGTTTATATATGCCTTTGCCTGTACCTAGTGTTCCTTGGGAGGATATATCTATGGACTTTGTTTTAGGTTTACCTCGAACAAAGAAGGGGAGGGATAGCATATTTGTTGTCGTGGATAGATTCTCGAAAATGGCACACTTTATACCATGTCATAAAAGCGATGATGCTGTTAATGTTGCTGATTTGTTCTTTCGTGAAATTATTCGCTTGCATGGTGTGCCAAATACTATTGTTTCAGATCGTGATACTAAATTTCTTAGCCACTTTTGGAGATGTTTATGGGCTAAGTTGGGGACTAAACTGCTTTTTAGTACTACTTGTCACCCCCAAACTGATGGACAAACTGAAGTAGTCAATAGAATGTTGTCTACTATGCTTAGGGCTGTTTTGAAGAATAATAAGAAAATGTGGGAGGAATGCTTGCCTCATATTGAATTTGCTTATAATCGTTCATTGCATTCTGCTACTAAGATGTGCCCTTTTGAAGTTGTGTATGGTTTCCAACCTCGTGCACCTATTGATTTGTTGCCTCTTCCATCTTCGGAGAAGGTTAATTTTGATGCTAAACAACGTGCTGAATTGATTTTAAAAATGCATGAGTTAACTAAGGAAAACATTGAGCGCATGAATGCTAAATATAAACTTGCTGGAGATAAGGGTAGAAAACATGTTGTGTTTGCACCTGGAGATCTTGTTTGGTTACATTTGCGTAAGGATAGATTTCCTGATTTGCGCAAATCAAAGTTAATGCCACGTGCTGATGGTCCCTTTAAGGTGTTAGAGAAAATAAATGATAATGCATATAAACTTGAGCTGCCTGCAGATTTTGGGGTTAGTCCCACTTTTAACATTGCAGATTTGAAGCCTTATTTGGGTGAGGAAGATGAACTTCCGTCGAGGACGACTTCATTTCAAGAAGGGGAGGATGATGAGGACATCAATACAATTGTTACACCCATAGCCCCTGCTGCTATACATACTGGACCAATTACTAGAGCTCGTGCACGCCAACTAAATTACCAGGTACTTCCGTTTCTTGGTAATGATTCTAATGTTCATGAGAATATGATGCTGCCTAAATTGGATACATTTGTTTTGCTTACAAATGAAGGGCCTAGCTTGGAGAAGGATGAACATTGGAGCAAGAACAAGCATGGAGATGATGGCATGCGCAAGGGAAACAAGAACGGAGTTACAAGTGATGATTTCAGGACTTTGAAGCCACCATAATGGGTGCATGAAGCCTTGGACGAAATATACAAGATGCCACTTCATAAATTTCGTCCCGAGGCTATTTTCGGTGCTGCGTCACCTTATTATTGGGCCAGGCCCATGTAATTTCGAAATACATAAGTATAGGCTATTTTTAGAGTCCGTATGTGTGGGGAAACAAGAGATAGGGTTGATTTCGGACCCCTCCACCAAGGGCCACGAAATTCCCCCCCTCTTCCTCCATATATACAGCCCTTAGGGCATCGTTTAGACTTTGGGTTTTGTTTAGATTAAAAGTTCGCCATAGCTGCAACTTCGCGTACTTCGTTTGTGTTCAACGACCAGACAAAGGCGTCACAGAACCCCACCTTGATCAATAAAGCTTTCATCTTATATTCGCAATATCCAGATTGCAATCTTAGTTTCTTGCTTGTTCTTCGTTTGCTCGCAGGAAACAGACCCTCGTGGTCAGGTTGATCGTGCTCCGGCGTGGTCAATAACCTCTCGGAGTTGGTTTAGCGATTGCTAAGGCGCGACGTCCTCGCACGTTCGTAGTCGGATCGTCAAAGTCGACTTCCACCAAAGCGATATCCATCATCTCATCGAAAGATCGGGACCCTCGCCTCTATCAAGTGGTATCAGAGTTCCAGGTTGCTCGGTGAGATTTTACAGTTTTTCGTAGTTTAGATCGAGTCTGTTCTTCATACCTATAGTCCACGAAAAAGCCAAAAAAAATTAGGGTTAGTTCATCCCATCCGAACCAATCTGAGCCTTGCATAATCTTTTCTGTATTTGCTTTATTGAGTTTGCGATTGCATCGTCGTGTTCAGTTGCTGGTCTTAGCGTCTAGTCTTTTAGAGTTTCGAGTTCTGTTCACAAGTTGTCACGCCGTCGCCGCACCATCATCATCGCCCTGCCATCTACCACCACCGCTCCGAATCCGTATCCATATACCACCACCAATCCGTGTCCATATACCACCACCGATCCATATCCATATACTACCACCGCTGCCATATACCACCACCATATATCCACCACCAATCCGAGTTCCTTGCTTATTAGGTTTGTTTTCGGGATCAATCTAGATTCCGATTCGTGTTTCCTTGCCGGAGTAGGTTTCGGAAAAAAAAGAGTCGGGTAGCCACGCTCCGTTTAGGCCCAAAATTTTTCGAAAACGCATTTTTCGAAAAAATTTCTGGCTATCCTATTTTTAGGTGTTTCTGAGTGTTTTGAGACAGGTGCCATTATAGGAAGTTTTTTTTTGACCCGTTTCCAGTTTTTGGGTCCGGGCAGTCGAAAAAAAAAAAATTGGT